>NC_044041.1:105348049-105630091 GCF_901765095.1 Microcaecilia unicolor | reverse complement strand
CTGTTTGTATGATCACATATGTTACATACATTGAGGGTTCCTTGGTTTATGAAAAAATATTTTAGGGGTTCGTCGTAGTAAATAGTTTGGGAATCACTAGTCTACATGCTCACATCTTGTTTTCTTCCCCTTCATCACCTCTCCCTAGCTTTTGTTTTTTCCAGTGATACAAAGAACTACTATAGTGCTGATGACATACGCTTCATATCCTAGTGCCTGGAGAAACTTCCTTACAGAAATGCATACAAAGTACAATGCAGTACACATATTACCATCTGCTTCACCTCTAACATCACTAGTATACAAAATCCTCCCTCTGTCTAGTCAAAAAAAGAGAAATTAGGTCTTACCTGCTAATTTTCTTCCTTTAGTTTTTATCAGACTAGTCCAGAACCTGTAGCTTGTGCCCATCAATCAGCAAATGGACACAGAGAAAAAAGAAATCCTGTGTGCATGGTCCCATAAAGGTACCATGCAGTCTTAAATGCTCAGTAATTTGACTGACAGAGCAGATGCTTGAGTTGCTGTATTACTACTCATCATAATGTATTGCCAGTAAAACACTTCAAAAAATTAAAATTAAGGAGATTTTGACAGCTGACTAAAGAGTTAAAACTGTGATATTAAACTACAATAAAGTGGTTGAATGAATGGAATATATTAGCAGTGGCGTTCCTAGGGGGGCTGACACCCGGGGCAGATCTCCGATGTGCCCGGCCCCCGGGTGCAACGCGACACCCCCCCGGCAAAAGACCCCCCCCCCCGGGTGCACGCGCTGGGGGGTGCCGGCGCCTGTCCACTTTGTTCATTTCCATGCTCCTCTGCCCCGGAACAGGAAGTAACCTGTTCTGGGGCAGAGGGAGCACAGAAAGAAGCTTGGTCAGACGCGCGGTACCCCCCCAGCAGCGTTGCACCCGGGCAGACCACAACCACCGCACCCCCCCCCCCTTGGTACCACTGTATATTAGAGGGCCTCTGAACTGGTCTTGTAGGACTAAAGAGGAAAAATAACAGGTAAGGCCTAATTTTTTTCTTCCTTGGAATCCTCACCAGACCAGTTCACAACATGGGGGATGTATTGAAGCAATTCCCAAGATGGGTAAGATTCCAAAATCTCTGCCCAAATAATTTCTGTCCCCAAAGCAGTATGCAGTCATATTATCAAATGGAGCCAATAACATTTTGTAAATGCAAAAAAAAAAAAAAAGAAAAAACAGACTAAGGGGCCCTTTTACTAAGCTGCAGTAGGGCCTAGGCAAGTGCAGTACATGCCAAAATGAGACTACTGCCAGGCTAGTATGCCTCCTGCCAGTAATTTTGGATTTGGCACGTGTTCATTCCGTTGATAGAAATTATTTTTTTATTTTCTACCAGCGGTGTGTTCTGGCAGTAGTCAGCAGTTGGCGTAGACTGAACGGTCACGCGAGCCCTTACCACTAGATCAATGGGTGGCAGTAAGAGCTCAGACTGTAAATACCTTCCCTTTAGGAAACTATTGAAAACCCATCTATTCAAACAGATTTACCCGAACGACTGACCTACCATAAGCAAACATAAGCAACCCATCCATTTACCAGTTCATCTAATAATTAACAACAATGACTCAGGAATTACCTCCTACCAACCTTCTTATCCTCCATGCTCTTCCCCTACCTCTTCTTTATCGCTCCACTTCCTTACCTATCCTATCCTGTCTCTCATACTCTTTTATCCCATTTACCCCTTGTTCATTTGTCCTGCCATATACCTCCTTTGTTGATTTTGATACTACAGATTGTATCTCTTGTTACTATGTAAGCCGCATTGAGCCTGCGATGAGCGTGAAAGCGCGGGGTACAAATGTAATAAATAAATAAATAGGTGTGCACTAGTTTTAATTTTAGCACATGCCCATTTCCCGGACCATTTTTAAAAAATGCCCTTTTTCCTAGATGCGGTTAAAATGGCCCAGCACATGCCAAAACAAGTGCCTACAATACTGCAGGCCACCTTTTACCGCAGCTTAGTAGAAGGACCTCTAAATGACTGGTCTGCAGCTGCTACACAGAGCTATTGCTTTCGACTCTGTTTGAGGTCCAATACTTCTGGCAGAAAGCTTTGCAACCTTAGTTGGTCACCTCCTTATGCAATCATTATGTACTTACAAAACATTATCTCGACTACTGGGCAATAATAGAAGAGAGGTCAATTTGCTTTTCCTGAAAGCTACAAGGGCAAAAACAATCTGCACAACCCTGGAAACTCTTTGGTCACTTTAATGTACTTCTACAGTATACAACAAACATGAAGCAAAAGCAAAGATTTGATTTACCTGAAATGAGGACAGTTATCTCCGGAAGTAAGGACAGAATTGTTTTAAACAACATACCTGCTTCCGTGAACCAAAGGGGATTTGTGCAAGTTAAAATTTTTAGCTCAAAATACTTAAATGAAAAAAAAAATCAGAATGAACTACTTAAGGGTGAGATTCCTCAAAGATGCTCCTTAAAGGAGATTGAGGACGGAAGCTATAATGCCTTAAGCAGAAGAATCAGACTCCATTCAGGGCAGGAAAAATGCACAGAAGGGTGTACTTAGATCCACCTAGAGAAGGTGCACTACAAGTGGATGAAATGTCTAAGAGAACCTTTGCAATCATCCTTTCAAACATGAAGAAGTTGCTGAACTTTTATGGACCTCTGAAGAATAGACAAGATGTGAGAGAAAGACTAAATGGGAGAACTGTCTCCTTTGCATGCCACTTGTCTAGATTCACCAAACTCTCAAGTACATAAAGGGGAAAGGGGAAGGGATTTGGCATAGTGCCTTTCTGTGGTTACAATCTAAGTGGTTTACATATTATATTCATGTGCTTATTTTTGCACCTGGGACAATGGAAGGTTAAGTGACTTGCCCAGAATCACAAGGAGCTGCAGTGAGAATCAAACTCGGTTCCCTTGGATCTTAGGCTGCTGAAGTAAAGCAGAAGGTGGCTCTAGAACTAAAAGTCATGGCCAAGGCATGGTCCTTGAAACTACAACACCTCAAGTGTGAGTGATCAAAAGTCAAGCTGTAAGAGGAAATAGAGACAGAATCTCTTCTACTGTAAAAACAAGGATTTGGAAATGTTTTAGACAGATTAAGCCAACTAATCTAAACCTCCAAGGTTAGTCTGGTGCTATAAGACTTCTGTGATGGAGAGAGAGATGTGAGTTTCTGGAGCACCCAACCTTATGTTGGAGGTGACTGCAATATATTCCACAGTTTTCTATGCAGCCAGGGCGGCAGAAATGGTTCCAGACCTTCGGATCTAGTCTATTTCTGGTAAATGAAAACGCACAGACTCTTAAACTTGGCCCCTGACACCACAGGGACTAGAATAACCAAGAGGCCAGAAGAGGCAGGCGTCATTCTCCTAGATCAAGAATATAAGCACCAAAACCAGAATTCTGCTTGAATATTTTGTATTCTGGCAATGAGTGCTACAGATAGAAGAAGAAAATGCTTCTCATATCTCCTTATCTGATGATTCTAAGCACTGCAGTAAGGTCCTTGGAAGAAATGCCCTCAGTGCTCTTCTGTGAAAACAAGGCAGAAGGCTTAAAGCAGAGAGATCAAGGTTAAGAATACAATGGATTGAGATCAAGCTCTTTGTGCCACCTGAACCAGATACTGAGCATGCCAGTCAGACTGGAATCTGTTTGGGGTTTTTTTTAATATGCATAACTGAGGCACATAAACTTGATTTGACCACAATTCCTTACAACACAATGCAGGAAATTTACAAAACAAGGCAAATTCAGGGAAGGAGGTTGAGGAAGGAAAGGTGGGGGCGATGCCACTTCAGAAGAGTGCTGCCAGATGCCTCCGCCTCAGTTGGCCTAATGGTATTGCCACCACTGATATATAATATATATATATATATATATATATATTATATATATATTTTGCCCCAGTCAGTGGAGTGATCTGGGATCTCAATATTGCCAAAGACAATTTTTGGCTCCTTCCATTCAGGGAGACAGATTAGAGCTGGGAAGGGCTCAAAGTGGAACCCAAAGGTGAGGCTGAAGCAGGTTACCTGGGGTTGTTTTTTTTTGTTTGTTTTGTTTTTCTTTTTGTTTAATTATTCTCATGCTGCAGACATTTTTTATTCATCACAAGACTAATCCAGCCTTACAAGCACTCTGGGAAGCTTCACTTGTGTAGAGAGGCAGAGCCACTTCTGCAGGCTGTTCCCTTCCCACTGTTGCTCCTGTAGCTGGGAGGAGTGGAAAGGAGAAAGGAGTTCTGACATCCACATGACACTACCTGCTGAAATACTGGCTCAGAGAACTGTCATGATTGAGGGTAAATATGTAGCTTTCATAAATTTTTCCATTTCTCTTACAGAGAGAGAGAGAGAGAGAGCTCAGAGAGTTTTACTTATGTATTCTTTAACGCAAAGCAGCAATAAAAGGGCTGAGGAAATAGATCCCTCAAGAGGAATCATGCCAGCTCAATTTTGAGAGCCGCTCCAGCTTTGCTTTGGACTGGGTCCTAAAGCTCCACAGACTGTACTGCCCATCTAACTCCTGCTTGCCTGAAGAAAAAGAAACCAACAAGGAGGAACGGAAGAGGGGGGAAGAAGGAGGAACTCAATCTCCTCTGAGTTATCCCCCTCTGCCGAGGTCTGCATCCAGAAGTGCTCCATGAAAATTACCTCAGGCATGTGGGCTGAGGTGACAGGAAAGGCTGGTGCTGCAGCCTAGTCACTCTGAAAAAAACTCTGCTGTTGGCCCCAACACTTGGCCTCTGATACAGGCTCCCCTTGGGACTATCCAAAAACGGGAAAACATCCCTGCTCGCTGTACAGGTGCAAACTCCAACATGTTTCTACTAACTGGTATTGTAGCTTGACACAAAATGCTGCAGAGATTCTAAAGCTCTTCTAATGGTCTGAAGTGAGGCAGCAACATCCCATCCAATATTAGCCAGACCCGTATAACCTCCAGGTGGCCAGGCTGACCAAAATTATTCTGATATTCAGTGCCGGTGCCTGGGTGTGGCCTGGCACTGAATATCGGGGAATAATTTAGCCAGCGATGATCAGACTTTTAAAAAACACTGACCGCTGCTGGCTGAATATCAGGGGGATGGTAAATTATTAACTTTTCAGAAATTTTTGAAAACAATTCTTTTTTTTTTTTTTTATTTCTCTCAAGGTGGGTAGTAGTGGTGTTATATGTTTTTCTCTGGAAGTATAAGCTGATGATTTATTAGGAATTCTTTTATAGAATCTTTTATATTTATTTGTATGGTTGTTCTTCATTTGAAGGTAAACGTAAGCAATATTGAACTGAAGAAAACTTTGGATAATGTGGGATATGAATGTCAATAAAATGAAAAATGAAATGATGGCACATCTAAAAGATGTTTATCAGCTGATTTTAAAAGTCTAGGTGGTTGATATACATGCAAACTAGAATCAAGGTATTGACTGCCTTGTTTGCTACAGGCAAGTAGTCTTAATACTGTAAGCCATAAGGCTAAAGAAGGAGAAATTATATCTTACCTGATAATGTTCTCTTCTTTAGTCAGAGACACTGTTCTGAACCAATGGGTGTTATCCCTTCCTACCAGCAGGTGGAGGTAGAGAAAATTGAATTTTGCCATTGACATTGCCAGCATAAGCAGAGGTACTCCTAGGAACAATCCAGTATGCATCTGCCCAAGCCAGAAAGGTCCCGTTGTAATGCACCCATGCCCCATCAACCACTGCAGCTGCAATGATAAGCAAGCGAGAAAACACCATAGAGTGGCACTCGTTACCCTGCATATAGCAGGATATAACCATATTACGGAAACCTGTATGACTGCCAATCACAAAATGAATTTCTCTCCCTCTCTTTTTTTTTTTTTTAATTTGAAGCACTGAAAAGGAAGAATGGAGCAAACCCAGGCCAAGGTCTTTCAAGAGTGGGACAATTTCTCCTTTCTTAGCGTCAGCAGATTTATCGGGCAGGTAAAGACAAAGCCCCCCCCCCCCCCCCATCCAAATGACAGCTCTGCCAAAGTTCGAGCTGGCTCTGACCAGCACGTCCAATCTACAATGCTTAGCAAACAAATGAAGCGACAATCAAGTTGCCGCCCTTCAGATCTCCTCAGGGGATACTGCCTTGGCCTCTGCCCAGGAAGTGGCCTGAGACCTAGTAGAGTGATCTTTGAGCCCCCGAGGCACTGCATGATTTTTCCTGAGGTATGTGGACTCAACAGCTGCCTTAATCCACCTCGCAATGGAGGACTCCAAGGGTCATAGAAACATTCAAATATGTGGTCTGAGAGACAAAACTCATTTGTCTTCTGGAGGTACTTGAGCAGCATCCTCCAGACATCCAGCTTGTGAAACCTCTGACCCTCCAGTGACAATCCCTGTGCCACCATGGAGGACAAATAAACCTGATTCACATGGAACAGAGACACCACCTTCAGAAGAAAGGATGGTACTGTGAGCAAGGACATGGAATCCTCCAAGAAGAATAGATAGGGATCCCGGCATGGCAGGGCCTGCAATTCAGAAACCCTCCTAGCAGAGGTGACGGCCATCAAAAACACTGCCTTGAAGGTTAGATTCTTGCTGAAAGCCAAGTGTAGGGGCTAAAACAGAGCCTTGGACAGTGCCCAGAGGACCAGATTGAGGTCCCAAGAAGGAAAGGAAGAACACACCCTTCAGAAACCAAGCTACTACTCTAAGCAAAGCCAGAGAGATCCCCTTCTCTTGAAAACTGGACAACACAGCCACCTGGACCTCAGGGAGCTCAAAGTCAGCCCCTGTTCCAGGCCCTGCTGCAGAAAACCTAAATCATCAGGAACCTGAGCCCTCCATGGAGATAGAGATTGTATCCCGCATCAGGATTCAAACACATGCCAGACCTTAAAATAAGCCAGGGACATAGAGGACTTCCTGGAATGAAGCAGGGTAGAAAGTACTGCGGGGACAGCCTGCACTTCTCTAATCATCACCTCTCAATGGCCATACCATAAGCTAAAAGGGTTTGGGATCCTCCATCTATACCTGCCCTCACTGGAGCAGACCCCAACCCCTGGGTAGTGGAAACAGATCCTCCACCAGCAGATGCTGGAGATCCATATACCAATGTCTGCAAGGCCAATCTGATGCCACCAGCAAGACCAAATGAGAGATGCACAACCCTGCACAACAAGCAACCAATGAGAGGCTATGGAGGAAGACTTGGGGTTCCACTACCGGCCAAGGCTGTACCAGGGCATCTAACTGTGAGAGCCCAGGTCCCTCTGGCGACTGAAAAGCACTCCTTCGCAATGGTTCTGGATGCCATCAAGTCAAACTGAGGAGGCCCCCAGCAGGCCACAAGAAGCTGGAAGGCCTGAACCCCCAGGTCCAATTTTCCCGTGTCCAGGAGAGAGTGACTGAGAAAGTTCACCTACATATTGTCCTTGCCTGCATATGGACTGCTGAGAGAGCCTTCAGATGCATCTTTGCCCATTGACAGAGACTACCTCCAGGGCCACTGCCAGACTCCTGGTTCCACCATGCTTGTTGATGTATGCCACCACCATGGCGTTGTCTGACAGCACGGACCATCCGGGTCTCCAGGCGGTTCATGGACCAGGATGCCTCCTGGCTTGACCAGTTGCTCTGTGCCACATGACCAAGACAGTGAGCTCCCCAACCGAGGAGTCTCGCATCTATGGTGATCATCTGAGGAGGATCCAGAGGGTCCCCTTTCTAAGGTTAACTGGACAGTCCCACCAGGCCAGACTGACCTTCACCCTGGGAGTAAGTGGGAGAGAATGACGGAATTCCTGAGACGACAGATGCAGGTGAGCCCTCTCCCATGGCAGCACCTCCAGAGTCACAGCCATGGGCCCAAAAGCCTGAATGCTGGATCCTCCATTTAAAAGGCTAGGTGGAGTTGCTGCTCCACATTCTTTTCATGGAACTCCCTGAGGACCGAGCTCCCTTGGACAGGTACAGCAGTCACTTGCATAACTGCTGTAACCATGGCATCTACCAGAAAGATCCAACACTCAACCTCCTGAGCACAAGCATAGAGATGAGCAAGAGCCCAGGTGATCCCAAGGAGACCATCTGAGAACTTCCACTCTGCCCTCATCAAATGGATGAGGGTCTTATGGAGCGGAAAATACTTTAGGCCCTGAGGGGCCCACTGTGGGAGGCTTAAGCATAGCCAATGCCCCCATTACCTCATTTCTCTCATCTAAGAGATGAGACAGTTTCTCATGACAAAGGAGACCAAACCCATGGGAATGCTCCTCCTCAGCCCAATAGGGAGGGTCCAAGGGGGACTGAGAGCCCAAGAGGACTTCCAAGTTCTTCTCCGCTCCCTATGAAGAACTCAGACCCTCCGCAAAAAACAGATCTATTCCACAGCACTCAGACTCCAAAAGAGGGCCCCCAATGATCCCCCTCAGGGGCCCCCACCAACAGAATGAGGGTTAGGGCTAGGATTAAGGGTTAAGGGCCTGCTTAACCAGCTGGGTCAAACTCTGGAGCCAAAAATCACTGGGGCACCTAAGGACACCCCTGCTGAGGAACCTGGGGTGGACAGGAATGAAAAAGCCCATCACATGACGAGGAAATTTTTCTCTGCTGAGTTACTTGAGAAAGGATTCTAACTGCCAATTTGTCCTGGCAGGAACAGTGTGCAAGAGCAATATATCCATTTTAGCTGAAGGGGGAAAGGGACCAGAACATGTCAAATGCTCACTGAGAGAAAGACAGACAAAAAGGCATTTACACACTATAAAAATAATCCATTACCCCATTATCTCTGCTGTCCCTCGAACTCTGGGTGCACCTAGAGGAAAATTCCCTACTTAGTACTTTACAATAGCATTAGCCCCTGACAAAGAACATGAAGCTAGTCAAGCAAATTGAATCCATTTTTTTTTTTGGTATATGTGCTGCCAAAGTGAGCACTTTTGGAAAGCCTGGGAGCTGCAGGGGGAGCCTGTGGGGAAACACACAAAAAGGTGAACAGGAAAGAGGGGTGGGGGGGATGGGGGTCTATAGCCCTCGGTAGTTAAATATGCCCAGTGACTGAGCCGCAGGACTGAGCCAAAGCCTCACATAGTGGCATTAAGAAGTGCAACTGGGGGCTGCAGAGCCAAGCTCCGAGCTCAGTCAGGTACAGTCCTGAGACTTTGACCTGGGAGCAGCCGTTAGGCTTGACCACACTATGTGACCGTGGCCAGCAGAACAGGGAGCTAGGCCAGGGACAGGAGCACCATCAGCACAACCTGCTGAACGTATAGAAAAATACTGGATTGTTCAAGGGAGCACCTCTGCTTATGCTAGTGATGTCACCGGCAGAATTCAGTTTCCTCTACCTCCACCTACTGGTAGGAAGGGATAACACCCATTGGTTCAGAACAGTGGAGTTGACGTTAAGAAAATAGCAATTTGAACCATCTGCTGTGTAAACAGAGATCCCAAAAGGCCTTGATGCTGTTATATAGTCAATCACTCACAGGCCTAGTGTAATTAAGATTCATTCAGCTTTAAAAATCTACTCAATTGTACACACATGTTGCACAAGTCAATGAAATTCACTACAATATCTTTTATCAGATCAATGTGAGAATCATCCCAAAAGAATAAAGATGTATAGGCTTTTGAGACAAACCAGGTTCCCACAAAGCAGTGGCGTACCAAGGGGGGGGGCGGTGGGGGCGGTGAGAGCCGACAGCTTTTTTTTTTAAATCCGTGCAGCGATCGCCGATGCAGGCAGCACCTCGCGTCTGCCCTGCATGAACTGAAAAGAGAAAATCACTTTGCTGGCATCGGGCCTTCCCTCGCTTGTTGTCCCGCCCTCGAGGAAATAGAAAGTTACCTCAAAAGAGGGCGGGACAACAAGTGAGGGAAGGCCCGACGCCAGCAAAGCGATTTTCTCTTTTCAGTTCATGCAGGGCAGACACGAGGCGCTGCCTGCATCACTGCACGGATTAAAAAAAAAGCAGGGTGGTGGCTTTAGGGTGAAGAGGGCTCAGGACTCTCGATGGAGGGGGGGCTTAGATGGGAGAGGGGGGGCTCAGAGGGGAGAAGGGGATTGGGGAGGGTGAGGGTGATCAGAGGGAAGAAGGGGATTGGGGAGGGTGGGGGTGGTCATAGGGGACAAGGGGATTGGGGAGGGTGGAGGAGCTCAGAGGGGAGAAGGGGATTGGGGAGGGGAGTGCTCAGATGGGAAGGGGTCTGGGGTCTGACAAGGGGGCAGGAGGGAAAATGGGTCCATGCCTGGGGCTGGTGGGAGAATGGGTCTGGGGCTGAAAAGGGGGGATGCAAGGCATATGGTGGATGAAGGGGGCTGGAACTGGGGGCTGAAAAGGAGGGTATTTGGGATAAGGGGGCTAGTACTAGAACTGGGGGCTGAAGGGGCAGGGGCTGAAACTGGGGGCTTTAAAGGGGACAGGGAGAACTGGCTGGGGCTGAAGCTCGGGACTGATGGGAGAAAAGGGCTGGGGACTGGTGGGATAGTGGGGCTGAAAAGGGGGACAGGTGGGAGATGTGGGCTGGGGCTGGAACTAGGGGCAGGTGGAATAAGGGGGCTGAAAAGAGGGGGCAGAGAGAGAGGGACAGACCCTGGATGGAAGTGGGGAGCGTGAGGGAGGGCAGACCTTGGATGGATGGGAAGGGAGGGCAGACGGATTGAAGGGGCAGAGAGAAAGGGCAGATGGTGGGTGGAAGGGGGAGAGAGAAAGAGGGCAGACTGGGGTAAATGGTGGATGGAAGGGGCAGAGATAGAGGGCAGATGTGGATGGAAGGTGGTAGAGAGAGGGCAGATGTTGATGGAATGTGGAGAGAGAGATAGCAGACTGGGGCAGATGGTGGATGGAAGGGGCGGAAATAGAGGGCAGATGTGGATGGAAGGAAGAGAGGGGCAGACAGTGGATGGAAGGGGCAGAGAGAGATGGCAGACACTGGATGGGGGACATTAGAGAGGGCAGACACTGGATGGCAGAGAGAGCAAAGACAGATGCTGGATGGAAGGAAGACAGTGAAAAGAAGATGAGGAAAGCAGAAACCAGAGACAACAAACTGTAAATATATTTTAATTATTTTGCTTTAGGATATAGTATTGTAGCTGTGTTAATAAATGTTTATAAATAGAACATGTAAATAAGGTAATCTTTTTATTGGCCTAATTTTAATACATTTTGACTTAACTTTCATAGAACAAAACCCCCTTCCTCAGGTCAGGATAGGATAATGTAACAGCACTATACTATATTGACCTGAGGAAGGAGATTTTGGCCTCTGAAAGCTAAATGTATTAGTCCAATAAAATGATATTATTTGTTTTATTTCTATTTGTTAATTTGTAAAGTGGTGATTGGTATTTGTTAGTTTTTTCAAATTTACATCTGCTGTCTTTATATTTTGCACAGTACTAGGGGACGTTTTCTGTTTCTGTGGTGTTGCATTGTATGCAGAGTCTGGCATCTTGGGGGTTCAGTTCAATTTTTGTCTAAATAGAAAGTTTAAATATTACTACTTATTCTATAGTGGATTAGGGTGTATCTGTGTTTGTGAAAAAGACATGGCTTTCAGTTGGCATTGACTGTGCAGGATCGACGATCTGTATTATTCTGTCTGGTTTCGTTTTACAATAGGTGAATTGATGTTCTAGTGCTCACTGTAGTGTTTAAGATGCTTTCCTTTTCCTTGTGTGACTCGTAGAAATTACTGCTTATGGTATGGTAGAATCGCTCTATAGGTCCTGAATGTTTTGTATTCTCGGTATGACTAGTACTGGATTTGGGGGGGAGGGTATTAAAAAATGACCGGCCCCGGGTGTCAACTACCCTAGGTACGCCACTGCCACAAAGTGTTTCTACTGAAAGAAGACTAAAGTCTGAAATTTCTCTGCATTATGCTGTACCTTTTGTGGCGACATTGTAGATGAGTTGAGTTTCTTACCTATGCACCACAAAGCAGAAGGTACTGTGAATAAGAACTGAGTGTTGCTTGTGCCTTTTTACCTGACCCTTCTCTAGGAGAATTTATGGTTCAAATAATTATGTGTTTTATCTAAATTAAAAGGGTATTGGATAATATTTCTTGTTAATGCATTATTACTGATTCTGGGACATAATGTACAAATATAATTATCTTTCTGCTCTGCTTTGACCCTGGTTCTTGGGCACCAACCAATTTAGCATTTGATTTACAACTAATTCTATCATCGTGAAACTGAATGTCATTAGTGGTGAAAGAATCCCAGACTGTATACAGCTGTGATGCTTATAAGATCTGGAAAGGCAACCCATTTTCCATTCTCTGCTCTGGCCTCCTTCATGGTGCATCTGGCATGTGTGGCAAAATCCTTTCAGTATGTACATAAGTACTTAAGTATTGCCATACTGGGACAGACTGAAGGTCCATCAAGCCCATCATCCTCTTTCCAACAGTGGCCAATCCAGGTCACAAGTACCTGGCAAGATCTCAAAACAGTACAATACATTTATGCTGCTTATCCTAGAAATAAGCAGTGGATTTTCCCAAGTCCATTTTAATAATGGTCCTTTAGGAAGCCATCCAAACCTTTTTTAAAACCCACTAAGCTAACTGCTCTCACTACATTCTCTGGCAATGAATTCCAGAGTTTAATTACATGTTGAGTGAAGAAATATTTTCTCCAATTCATTTTAAATTTACTACTTTGTAGCTTCATTGTGTGCCCGCTAGTCCTAGTATTTTGGAAAGAGTAAACAATCGATTCATGTCTACCTGGTCCACTCCACTCATTATTTTATAGAGCTCTATCCTATCTCCCCTCAGCCATCTTTTCTCTAAGCTGAAGAGCCCTAGCTGCTTTAGCCTTTCATCATAGGGAAGTCGTCCCATCCCCTTTATCATTTTTGTCGCCCTTCTCTGTACCTTTTCTAATTCCACTATATCTTCTTTGAGATGGGTGACCAGAATTCAGCACAATATTCGAGGTGCAGTCACACCATGGAGTGATACAAAGGCATTATAACGTCCTCATTTTTGTTTTCCATTCCTTTCCTAATAATACCTAACATTCTATTTGCTTTCTTAGCCACTGCCACACTGTCGCGACACATTGAGCAGAGAGTTTCAACGTATCATCAACGATGACGCCTAGATCCCTTTCCTGGTCAGTGACTCCTAATGTGGAACCTTGCATTTTTGTAGCAATAATTCGGGTTCCTCTTTCCTACAAGCATCACTTTGCACTTGCTCACATTAAACATCATCTGCTATTTAGTTGCCCAGTCTTCCAGTCTCGTAAGGTCGTAATTTTTCAGAATCTTCTTGCAATTTAACAACTTTGAATAACTTTGTCAGCAAATTTAATTACCTCACTAGTTACTCCCATCTCTAGATTATTTATAAGTAAGTTAAAAAGCAGCGGTCCCAGCACAGACCCCTGGGGAACCCTACTATCTACCCTTCTCCATTGAGAATACTGACCATTTAATCCTACTCTCTGTTTTCTATCTTTTAACCAGTTTTAATCCACAATAGGACAGTACCTCCTAGCCCATGACTCTCCAATTTCCTCTGGAGTCTTTCATGAGTTACTTTGTCAAACGCCTTTTCAAAATCCACAAATCCACAATATCAACCGGCTCACCTTTATCCACATGTTTGTTCACCCCTGCTGTGTGTTATTGCTTGCTTACATTGTGACCTGCTGCCATAATAGCTGGCAAAATGGAATTTGAGCCAAATTCTATAAACGGTGCCTTAACAATTCGGAGCCAAAAAACCACACGGGTAGTGTGATTCTATAAACTATGCCTAAAGTTAGGCATAGTTTATAGAATATGCTCACACACCGTTCTTGCGACTAAAATTTAGGCACACCCATATAGGCCATCTAAAACCAGGCCTAAATACCTACGCCTAAGTTAAGCAGAGATTGGGTGTATTCCATAATAGCGTGCATATTTGTTTGACATGCCCGCTACCCATCCATACTCCCTTGAAGCAAGAAAATATGATCATGTGACCCCTCTACTCTATGCACAGCACTGGTTGCCAATCACTTGCAGATTTCAATTCAAAATTCTACTATTATTAGCTCATTGGGCCTACTGTGCTAATCAATCTCATTATCTTTTATCAGTGTTAGTCCCTTATACTCCAGAATGCTCCCTTCATTCTTCTAATATAAATCTGTTGGTCATTTCCTCCATTTCTGTTATACGGTAGGACTCCTCTCACTCTGGCTTTTCAATGTCTAGCCCCATCTGTCTGGAATTGGCTTCCTACTGCCTCATGCTCTGAACCTTCTGCAAAGAAACTCAAAACTCTATTGAAGACATGGTTCTTCGAGAAAGTCTATGCATAGTTTTATGTATGAGTCTTTTTTCTTCTTATTAATCTCTGGGAATAACCTCTGCTCCTGACCTATAGTTACCTTTTGTGTATCGTTACTTCACTTGTGATAAGGGAACCTTTGTTGTGCTAGGCTTCTCCTCCCTTATATTTTGTTTTTCTCCTATTGATTTGATTTTATTGTAAATATTATGTTGTGTTGTTATCCCTGCTGAATATAATTTGGTTTTGTACACCATCCAGATGCATCTACAAATGGCAGTATGTCAAATGACAGTAATAAATAAATAAATCTTGGAGGGGGGGATGATTTAAGCTGTTAAAAAGCATTTTACCCACATGTAGACAATTTATATGGAGAAAAGCATATGCATAGTTCTACAACTTTTGTACTTTTACCCACATTTATGGAAGGCATTCCTGAGACAAGGGACTGCAACAACCTGGGAACCTGTGTGCAGAACATAACTTTTTGTTTAGACAATTTTCAAAAATAAAAGTACTTGGGATTTTTAACTTTGAAAGTTATTGCAAAGACTGTTAGTATAATGTACCTGTGAACTTTGCAGCTATGTGGGTAGTATGAAATTTGCCTCTACAGGATCATACAAGGCTTCTTTTTCAAAGCTGTGCTAGCGATTCCTTCATGGCAAATGAGAGGAAGCCCATAGGAATTGAATGGGCTTCCTCTCATTTGCTGCACAGTGTGGCTTTGTAAAAGAAGCCCTCAATATTTAAAACCTGCTATACTGTACTATATTTCCTGTTGGAGATGAGCAGGGCCAGTTCTGTTAGTTACATTGACACATCTTGTACCTTTATATATGCAAAGAAACATGCAAGGGAAAACTGCTGCTGACTCAGGTGTGTGTGTGTGGGGGGGAGGGGTTGAAGTACTGTATCCACACTAGTGAACTATACTATACTATACTATACAGTGCTTCTAGTCCGCAAAACACCTGACCAGTTTGTTGCAGATTACATAAAGAAGACTGGATCAAAACCTTCCAGGAAATACAAAAAATTTCAAAGTTAAAACAGGATTAAACTCCAAAAAATGTCTTAAATAACCACATTTTTTACAAAAAAATCAAATAATTCGAGATAGTACGAATTTCTAAAGGGAGAAGGTTCCAAACTGCTGCAGCCTGATAATGCAAAGAAGAATTAAATATAGCTTTATATCTAAGCTGGCTAATAGAAGGAAACTGTAACATTAGTTTACAAATTGAATAAGAAGAATTAGAACAAAGTAGATTACCCCAATCAACAAGATAAAAAGGAGTTAACCCAGTTAGTATTTTATAAACAAAAGAGCAGAGTTTAAACTGAGCCCTTGCTTCAATCGGAAGCCAATGAAGCTTCTCAAGAAGCGGGGTAGCAGATTCAAATCTAGAAACTGAAAATATTAAGCATGCCGCAGTATTCTGCACTAATAGTATTCCGTTTACTAACTTCTTTAGACAGCCTACAAATAGAACATTGCAGTAATCCAATCTGCTTAGGACCCATGTTTGAACCAGCAATCTGAATTTCATAGAACCAAAAATTTACGAATTGCTCTTAGCTTTTGCATAGTATAGAAAGAAATGCATAGTTCTAAATAAATGTCCTTGCTACTGTATTATGGAGTTTACAGTCATAACAACTTGTATCTCTGAAGCTGGAACAAACAATGTTTGTGCACAAAGAAGCTGAAAAACTCTTAAGCACCCCCCTTGGATGTCACTTTGTCATTCACTTGGACCGGATAAAGCCAAGTTGCTTACCTGTAACAAGGGTTCTCTGTAGACATACCACACTAATTGGTAATATTACTGTCAAAGCCAAAATGCTGGAGCTCTCCCCTAGTGTATAGAGTTGTTTGGTCTTTCAGATCAGACAGCTTTGAATGTAACATTCCCTTATTTTGATCTAGTAGGGCAATTAGCTAGCTTGTGTCTTGGTTTTCTCACAGACCATAGACAGGCTTGCTTAGCCCTAGTAATGGGCTATAACCTTTAACAAGTGTCTGTTTGTTTATTTCAAACAGGCTCTGAATTAACACAGGGACATTTTCAGTGAAGGAAATATGATTGTTAAGATATTCAGGGAGACTTGGAGTTACAAAGGGCAAATGATGAATATTTGAGGAAAATACCAAAGAAACAGAATTATGTGAAGGTGACCTTAGAGGTCAGAGTTGAAGAATACTAGATAAGTAAGAGAGAAAATATAAGGCATTAAGTGATTGGACAAAATTAAGCTTCAGTAGTCTGACAGCTTCCGAAGGAAAAACAGAGAGATTTTATTTTATTTATACTGAAATTTGGACTGATATAAATAGTAATTCAATTGTCTATAATACTGGGATAAAAGAATTTTTATTGTAACCATTATTTACTCTAATAAATTTTAGCATTATTATAAAAGAGAAAAACTGAAGAGAGCTCCAAGCTGGAACGATTTGTGTAAGGTGGCTAATTGTATGGGTGAGACCAGCCTTATATTGAAGTGTTGATGTATACGTGTTAACTATATATGAGTGTTATTTTCAGTGGGCCAAAGGAAAGGAATTGTTAATACTCGGAGAAGGGGGGGAAGAAATTAAAAGGTATTGACGTTATGGAACTAGTTAAAGATTTATGGTATTATGATGACAATGTATATGTGCCTTCGTATTGGACTGTATTATTATGATCGTCAATAAAATAGATTTCAAATAAGAGAAAAACTGAACTCTAAAGTGTTTTTTCTTTGCCAGAAGGGCTTGTTTTTTGGTTTTTTTTTTTAGTCTCTTCTGTTCAGCTTCCTTTTAGAGGCAAGAAGGGAGTGCCCTATATACACTAGTTAAACTTAAACTGGAATTTACTATGGGCATGTGCGGGTGTTCCTGCTCTAGAGTAGCCTGCCAATGAGGTCACTGCTTCAGATTCTCATAGTAACATAGTAACTATAGATGACGGCAGAAAAAGACCTGCACGGTCCATCCAGTCTGCCAACAAGACAAACATATGTATAAACCTTACCTTGATTTGTACCTGCCTTATTCAGGGCACAGACCGTACAAGTCTGCCCAGCAGTACTTTCCGCCTCCCAACCACCAGTCCCCCTCCCATCACCGGTTCTGGCACAGACCGTATAAGTCTGCCCTCCATTATCCTCACCTCCCAACCACCAACCCCTCTTCCCCCACCTGCTCCGCCACCCAATTTCGGCTAAGCTTCTGAGGATCCATTCCTTCTGCACAGGATTCCTTTATGCATATCCCACGCATGTTTGAATTCCGTTACCGTTTTCATCTCCACCACCTCCCGCGGGAGGGCATTTCAAGCATCCACCACCCTCTCTGTGAAAAAATACTTCCTGACATCTTACCTGAGGCTGCCCCCCTTCAACCTCATTTCATGTCCTCTTGTTCTACCGCCTTCCCATCTCCGGAAAAGATTTGTTTGCGGATTAATACCTTTCAAATATTTGAATGTCTGTATCATATCACCCCTGTTCCTCCTTTCCTCCAGGGTATACATGTTCAGGTCAGCAAGTCTCTCCTCATATGTCTTGGAACGCAAATCCCGTACCATTCTCGTAGCTTTTCTTTGCACCACTTCCATTTTTTAACATCCTTCGCAAGGTACGGCCTCCAAAACTGAACACAATACTCCAGGTGGGGCCTCACCAATGACTTGTACAGGGGCATCAACACTTCCTTTCTTCTGCTAATCACACCTCTCTCTATACAGCCTAGCAACCTTCTCGCTACAGCCACCGCCTTGTCACACTGTTTCGTCGCCTTCAGATCCTCGGATACTATCACATCAAGATCCCTCTCCCCCTCAGTACCTATCAGACTCTCACCGCCTAACACATAAGTCTCTCTTGGGTTTCTACTCCCTAAGTGCATCACTTTGCATTTCTTCGCATTGAATTTGAATTGCCAAACCTTAGACCATTCTTCTAGCTTCCTCAGATCCTTTTCATGCTTTCCACTCCCTCCCGGGTGTCCACTCTGTTGCAAATCTTAGTATCATCCGCAAATAGGCAAACTTTACCTTCTAACCCTACGGCAATGTCACTCACAAATATATTGAACAGATTCTCATGGTTGCCAATGGCAGCTACAGGACAATTAGCTTAACTATCAGTGGGGTAGGTGGGTGAGATAGTATGGTTGCACTCCCCTGCTGTCTACAGAGAATCCCTTGTTAGAGGTAAGCAACTTGCTTTCTCTATAGACAAGTAGGAGAAATGCAGGTACACCAGCTAGTGATTCCATAACTGCAGGTCGCCCATAGTAAAGGTATGTTGCAACCTAAAAAAGGAACAAAATGAGACAGTGGCACAGTGAATCCAAATATCAATATGAGAATAAGTTCCTGAATACCACTTGCCTAGAGGCAGTGTGAGAAGCAGAGTGAGTATTGAGGCAGTAGTGCTTCATGGAAGTATACACTTATGAAAAGGTGTCTGCTCTGCAGATATCCATGAACTGAGGTTTGCAATGGACACTGCCATGTTCCGTAGGCCAGTATTTCCCAAGTTGGTCCTGGAGTACCCCCTTGCCAGTCAGGGTTTCAGAATATCCACAATGAATATGCATGAACTTGATGTGCATACACTGCCTCCATTAGATGTGAATCTCTCCATACATATTCATTGTGGACATCCTGAAAACCTGACTGGCAAGGGGGTACTCCATAGGTGTCATAGGTGGAGCATACACTGAACAACTAGAAACATGAACCTGAACTGTTACGGAAATCCAGAAGAGGAAAACAAAAGTTCTGCAGAAAGAGCAGTATAGTCCACAAAAGCAGAATACACGTCTTCTAATAGTTACAAAGGCTTTTATTCTTGCCACTTTAAAACACAACCTGGACGGGGCGTGTCAAGATGGCTGCCAGACCGATAGGTTGGTAGAGAGCTCCGAGCGTTTTGGGCAAATTTATTTTACCTTTGTGCGATAATGCCTCATTCTAAAAGGAAGGGAGCGTTAAGGAATGTTCCTCAGCCTACCTTGACGTCTTCCCCGGCCCAAGCGTCTCTGGAACGATACTTTCCTGGTTTCTCCAAATCTCAGAGGGAAGAAGGTCCCATAGCGGGGGTTCTCGGAGAAGCGAGTTCCCCGCCGGGAGAGGAAGCCTCCCTTTCACCACCATCTATTTCGACGATCCCTCCGTGTCCAGCGTCGATTGCGGCCCTGGAGGGAAACCCCGCCGATCCCGGAAGTGTATCGGAAGGGGCAACCAGCGAGGACCCAGGACTGCAACAAACGGCCCTGAAAGCTGATGGAACTCGGTTTCCCTCAGTTAAAAACCTGGAGGTGACACTGGAAATGCTTTGGGTGATGTTGGACCGGATGAATACTACACTGCAGAAAACCTCAGGTGATGTTATAAATTTAAATGCCAAGTTTGAGGGTTTAAAATCAACTGTTGATTCTGTAAAAGAAGATTTAACAAAGCAAGTGACAACTCTGAGGAAAGAAGTGGACTCATTTAAAGATTTTAAAGATGTGGCTCTTAAAGATAATATGGAAATGAGGAGGAAAATTGAACAGTTAGAGAATTATAACAGAAGACTTAATCTCCGTCTTTTAAATTTTCCCAAGTTAACAGGGGTAACCCCGATTGATACACTACGAAGATATTTGACTGAGATACTAAAAATTCCCCTAGGCTCTATTCCTCCAATAAATAAGATTTATTTTATTCCTAAACCAAAGGGGGAATTACAAGGTATTGAACAGAATATGCCTGACTTACAAAATATCTCTGAAATATTGGAACAATCATGGAAACAGTATTGGATAGAGCTACATTAATAATTTCTTTGGTTTTTGAGCAAGATTATAATAACATCTTAAGACTTTACTTTCGGAATTCCAAAGCTCAATTTTGTGGATCTAAAGTCTGGATGTATCCAGACGTGACAAAACAAACACAACAGAAAAGAAAGGCGTTTCTTGCTATGAAACAAAAGACAATGGATATTGGGGGATCTTTCTTTTTGGCATACCTGGCTAAATGTGTAGTTAAATTAGGTCAAACTAAATATAATTTCTTTTCACCGGAACAACTGAAATCGTTTCTAGAAATGAAACAACTGAAGTAAATGTAGAAAATAATTTGGAGAAATGGCAGCTTTTACTTCTGTAATGTTATTTGTTTTGATTACTTCTCTAATTCTATCACTCCCCCCCTTATGTTTTGAGGTCTAAGAAAGGCTAAATATATCTCTTAATTGACTAGTTAAGTCTAATTTTCTTTTTCTGTATAAGATATTTCTTCCTTTTTTTTTCTTTTATTCTCTTTTTTTGAGATTTGAATAATGCAGGATGAGAATATTAATATTACTTATTATTTGCCTGTTTATGTTCGCAAGGTTATCCTTGTTAATGATATACTGAAAATATAAATAAAGAATTAAAATAAATAAATAAATAAAACACAACCCAATGTGGCCACATTCGCCTCTCTAGAGGCTGCATCAGGGATTATCAACTATTAGGATCCCAAAGGGCACAAACACCTAATAGTTGGTAGATGTAACCATAAAAACAACTCAGCAGCTAGCAGCAAGATAAAAAGAGTGTCTTCTCCTTTCTCAATTATACAGCTGTTTACAGGACTCTACCTGATCTGTTACAGCCTCTTCCAGCTGTAAGAGAAGGGAATATTGGTAGTGATGGATTGTAAGTTGATGTACGATGAGCAATTTTGGTATGTCTGTCCTCCAAAGAGTCAAAGGAACCTGTGAGATGAGTAATTTTGGCATGTCTGTCTCAGTGTCTTCCAAAGAGTCAAAGCAACCTGTGCTCGTAGCCTGGGGAATAGCTGCAACTTAAAAGCTTTGGCTTTCTTTTAAAACCCCTTCCAATATGATGGTGTGACAACTAAATGTGGGAATGCGTAGGGCTTTGTGAACTCTATATTTCAAATCCAGGTGCATGGAGATTGTAGCTTCGGAGAGAGGTGATTGCCAAATGGTCATTTGCAGGTCCTAGAGGACAGATTCCTCTTTAGTGATGGCACAAGACTGTAATATGGATTGGAAATTATGCTTGTCAGCAGGAGCTTGGGAGAAGGGAAGGGAAGGGAAATGGGACTGGAT
Organism: Microcaecilia unicolor; assembly: GCF_901765095.1. Taxonomy (NCBI): domain Eukaryota; kingdom Metazoa; phylum Chordata; class Amphibia; order Gymnophiona; family Siphonopidae; genus Microcaecilia; species Microcaecilia unicolor. The sequence goes on along the minus strand of NC_044041.1, from coordinate 105,608,673 downwards.
ATGCCGCCTTTCTGTGATTTTTGCAACTACATTCAAAGCGGTTTAAATAGTATATTCAGGTACTTATTTGTACCAGGGGCAATGGAGGGTTAAGTGACTTGCCCAGAGTCACAAGGAGCTGCAGTGGGAATTGAACTCAGTTCCCCAGGATCAAAGTCCACTGCACTAACCACTAGGCTACTCCTCCACATTATAGTAACTTTGACATTTTCTGGAGGAATTGGGAGTATGACTAATCCTCTGATTGATCTTCCTGTGGCTTTCCTGGGTAGAGGGGGAGTTGAGGAAGCTGTCTTCTTCTTATGTTCCTCAATCTGCTGCCTACCCTCTATCAGAGCCACAGTCGGAGTAATGGGAGGACACTGGGGATCATGAGCCCTATCCCCCCCCCCCCCCAATGTAAGGGAGGGTGGGAGGTTCTGGGGGCATAAGGAAGCTGCTGTGATGGTTAGGGCAGGGCAGGAGCTGCTGACAATAGCTGATGAAAGCTGGTTGTTTCAGAGACAAATTTATGCAGTAACTGCAATAACTTGGCTCCGTCAATGGAGCAGGGGGTGTTCTGGCATAACTGTATCTTTAGTGCTGAGGTCTTCTGTTACTGCCTTTTTTGAAGAGGATTTAAACTGCCTTTTCTAAACTTTAGACTTTTCTCCTCCAGCTGCACAGACCCCGTAGGCTTTCCTGAGAAAGGCACCCTTGTGGGTGTTGAATGGTTTCATATGTAAAGCCCTGAGTCATGCAGGGAGCATGGTTCTCTGTCTTTTGCAGCTCTGCTCTCACTCTGCCCATCCCTGTAGGAGGGTATGGGGTGGAGCTATGGACAAATCCACAGTACCAGACTGAGGATCTTTGTCAGATGTTGCCCTTGAGGATAGCATCAAGGAAGACTCTGCAGTCTTTTTTGCATCTCCTGGCACCAGCATTGAGCCCAGGATAGTGAAGGTGTTTTAGGTTCCGGCACCGCCAAATACTGGGTGGAAATTTTGATATAGATGACGACTGCCTGGTGGAGTTCATGAGAGTGGGCTGCTGGAGCATTGAATGTTCAGTGCTTGTCCATGGAGAGAAAAGTGGTTTCCTTTTGTGTGTGTGTGTGTTGTGTGGTGGTGTGTGTGTGTGGTGTGTGTGTGTGTGTGTGTGTGTGTGTGTGTGTGTGTGTGTGTGCAGTGCTTGTCCATGGAGAGACAAGTGGTTTCCTTGTGTGTGTGTGTTTATGGGTGTTTGTTGCTGTGCGTCTGTATGTATTTGTGTGTGTTTGTTTGTGTGCATGTGTGTGTCTGTGAGTGTACATATATATGTATTTGTTTTGTATGTGTGTTTTGTAAGGCCCATCACTGGGAGAAAAGAGTACTGTCGCCAGTGCTGAAGCACAAATGAGAAAAGCTGGCAGGCTACTCTAGAGCATGAACTTCCATGCATGACCACACTGAACTCCAGTTAAGTTTATCTAGGGAAGAATTCCAGCAAATTGGTTCCATCAGTGACATCACTAACTAGTGTGCCTGCATCTCCCTTGATTGTCTATGGAGAATTATTGTTCCTGCATAGCTAAATATAACACAATCGCTTGGTAAATATGCCAAGTCGCAATGCAAATTAGACATCTGCCCTTCTAGCCTTATTAGATCTGCCCCTCAACAATTCAAAACTGACCTCACAAAACACCTAAACTATATGCTACAAAATGGCCTCTTCCCTACGGATAAAGGAAACATTCTACTTACTTCTCTACCTAAAGACGCTAAGAAAAGCACAACGGACCTAACCAACTATCGCCCAGTAGCATCTATTCCGCTCATAACCAAACTCATGGAAGGCGTAGTGACGAAAAACTCACTAACTACCTAGATAAATACTCAATTCTGCACGAATCGCAATCAGGATTTAGGTCAAATCACAGTACTGAAACCATACTAGTCTCTGTAATGAACTCATTTAAAACAAGCAATTGCAACTGGCAAAAACATACTCCTCCTACAATTCAACATGTCCAGTGCTTTCGACATGGTCAATCATGGAATACTACTACACGTACTAGAATACTTTGGAGTTGGAAGCAAAGTTCTTAACTGGTTCAGAGGATTCCTGACCACTAGATCATACCAAGTGACAACGAACACGGATACATCAGCCCCATGGACACCTGAATGCGGAGTCCCCCAAGGATCCTCCCTCCACCAACCCTCTTCAACCTAATGATGATACCGTTAGCCAAGCTACTAGCCAATCAAAGCCTCAACCCTACATATATGCAGATGATGTCATGATTTATATCCCATTTAAACATGATCTAAATGAAATCACCAACGAGATCAACCAAAGCCTCCAAATCATGCACTCCTGGGCGGATGCGTTCCAATTAAAACTCAATACAGAAAAAACACAATGTCTTATACTCACCTCACAACATAACACAAGCAACTTCACCACCATAACCACACCAAACTTCTCTCTCCCCGTCTCAAATACTCTGAAAATTCGTGGAGTTACCATAGATCAAAACCTCACACTTGAAACCCACGTGAAGAATACAACGAAAAAGATGTTCCATGCCATGTGGAAACTCAAAAGAGTAAAACTTTTTTCCCCGAGATCCATCTTCCGTAACCTGGTACAGTCAATGGTATGAAGTCACCTGGACTATTGCAACAAACTGTACGCCGGCTGCAAAGAACAGAATATTAAGAAACTCCAAACAGCCCAGAACACCACCGCCAGACTTATATTTGGAAAAAAAACTATGAAAGTGCACAACCCCTAAGAGAGAAACTTCACTGGCTCCCACTTAAAGAATATATCGCGTTCAAGATCTGCACGATTGTACACAAATCATCCATGGAGACGCCCCGACCTACATGCTAGACCTTGTGGACCTGCCTCCCAGAAATGCCAAAAGATCATCCCACAAATTTCTTAACCTTCACTTTCCCAGTTGTAAAGGACTAAAATACAAGCTAATACATGCGACCACCTTCTCTTACATGAGCACGCAGATGTGGAATGCACTACCAACCGATTTGAAAACGATTGGCGAAACGACTAACTTCCGTAAATCTCTGAAAATGTATCTCTTCAACAAGGCCTATAAAGAAAACCCATAGCTTAACTACACCACATAACTAACCCACTCCAGCTCTAAAAGTCATCTTTCTACAACTATCGGCCTGTACATTTTCTCTCACCCTTTATCTTGTTGCATCACTAATTGTATTTGTTAACCTGGAATGGCTACCATAGCTAGTCTCTGTAAGCCACATTGAGCCTGCAAATAGGTGGGATAATGTGGGATACAAATGTAATAAATAAATCTGTAGTATGAAACAAACTTACTATCAGGCTTATTTTCGAAAGTGATCGCCGGTGATCTTCCGACATAAATCGGGAGATGGCCGGCGATCTCTCAAAAGCGGCGAAATCCGTATAATCGAAAGCGGCTTTTTTGACACCATCGCTGTTTTCCCGTCACCGCACCAGCGAAAGTTCAAGGGGGCGTGTCAGCATAGCGAAGGCGGGACATGGGTGTGGCTACCAGATGGCCGGCTTTCGCGGATAATGGGGAAAAAAAGCGGCGTTAATCAGTATTTCACCGGGTTTACTTGGTCCTTTTATTTTCATGACCAAGCCTCAAAAAGGTGCCCCAACTGACCAGATGACCACCATAGGGAATGGGGGATGACCTCCCCGTAGTCCCCCAGTGGTCACCAACCCCCTCCCACACTAAAAAAAATTAAAATAAAAACCTTTTTTTACCAGCCTGTATGCCAGCCTCAAATGTCATACCCAGCTCCCTGACAGCAGTATGCAGGTCCCTGGAGCAGTTTTTAATGGGTGCGGTGCACTTCAGGCAGGCAGACCCAGGTCCATCCCCCCCTACCTGTTACACTTGTGGTGGTAAGTGTTGAGCCCTCCAAACCCCCCCAAAATCCACTGTACCCACATGTAGGTGCCCCCCTTATTTATTTTTTGTGGCATTTATACCCCGCTCTTTCCCGCTCGATAGCAGGTTCAGTGCGGCTTACAAAGTATGGTACAAAGTATCACAGAGATAATACAAAGTATGGACAAAGTAGCACATAGATGACATAGTTACATAGAGTAGGACAATGGTGATAGATGTGGGGGAAAGAATTGGAGTATGGGTAATGCTAATGGTGTGGATTAGGATCGGGGTTTTTGGATTGGAGATGGGTACTGCTAGTGGTGTGGTATTAGGATGAGGTTTTAGGATTGGCTATGGTAGTGGTGTAGAGTTTGCGAGGATTGGGTTTTGGGGGGATTTGGGGGGCTCAGCACCCAAGGTAAGGAGTCTATGCACCTGAGAGGTATTTGTATATATATATATTTTTTAGAAGTGCCCCCTAGGGTGCCCGGTAGCTGTCCTGGCATGTCAGGGGGACCAGTACACTACAAATGCTGGCTCCTCCCATGAACCAAATGCCTTGGATTTCTCCGGGTTTGAGATCAGCAACATTTTTTTCCAGTATCACTGAAAAACAAAACCGGCAATCTCAAACCCGGCGAAAATCCAGGGCATTTGGCCGGGCTCTAAACCGTAATATCGGAAAAAAAGATGGCGGTCATTTTTTTCGATAATACGGTTCCGGCCAGCTGTTGCACTGCAGCCAAAATAGATCACCGGTGACCATAGCAACCCTTATAAGAGGCTTGGGAGGCTAAGCCTCCCCAGCCCAACTGTGACCTTCCCGTTGCTACTGCCCACCCCCCAAACGCAGGGCTGCCTGGCACTGCAGCCAAGCAGCTCTCGAAAGTTTCCTCCGATGTCCGATCCTTCCCTCCCTCAGCTGCGCTTCCGATCGACAGCCCTGAGCCCCTCCTCTCTCTCCATTTACCCCCCCCCCCCCTCGGCGCTATGTTTAACTGTTTTAGTTTAGTGGCAGCGAGTAGCGACGGCAGAGATGAAAAAGAACGCACTGCCGGCTCGCTTCCAATCCAGCTTCTCCCTTCCTTCTCCTCACCACAGTCCCGCCTTCTCATTACGTATTTCCTGTTTCCGCGAGGGCGGGGACTGTGTGAGAGAAGGGAAGGGAGAATGCTGGATTGGAAGCGAGCCGGCAGTGCTTTCTTTTCATCTCTGCTGCCACTAAACTAAAACAGTTAAATACGTGCCGGGGGGGGGGGGGTAAACGGAGAGAGAGGAGAGCTGCCTTGGCTGCGTTTGAGGGTGGGTGGCATGAAGCTGGAACTTGGTGCTGCAAAGGCAGGGTCAGTAAACACCATCCTTGTGGAAAGAAGATTGCTGAAGACATCATGTTTTTAAGTGACAAATACCAGTGGCTCAGTTGTCTTAATGTAAGTAGCTGAGAAATGTTCCTGTATGTTGAAAACGAGGAACCTGAATAGAAATATTTCACAGTTCATAGAACATTTTGTGTCTGCCTAAAGCTAAGGGCAGTGTTATGTACTCAGAATCCCTGACAATGTATTGATTTATTTGAAAACAGTTTATAGATGTTAAGCCCCACAAATTACAACTAAATGCTGTCCCTCTATTAGGGGTTCCTTTCTTTGGTAAGGGTAGAATTCAGCTCCATTATCTTCCAAATTCATGACTCCACCCAGTCAGAAGAAGGAAACAACCTTCTTTCTTACCTAATTTTCCTTCTATTATTTTCTTTACTTGTATTCCATGGCTGTCAAACTAAATATTTGTAAGGTTTGTGTTGAGGTGAAGAAAAGGATAAGACCTGACTAATTTCCAGTTTTTACCTACACAACCTCAAAGAAGTATAGCATTTGGATAATGTTTTTAAGGGTTTGCCTGTAACGAATTGCCCCATGTAAGCCGCATTGAGCCGCCATGAGTGGGAAAGGCGCCGGCTACAAAGTAACAAAAAATAAATGTTACAGGCTGCAGCACGCGGCTGGCCTAAGCGGCTCTTATGAGTCACCGAGCCAGGGAGGCGGCAGCTGAGTGGATCAAGCAGCAAGCAAGCGGGTAGTGTTCTCAGCTCAGCTGCAAATAGTTGAACAGTGCTGCAGGTTAAAGAGTTTTTATAATAAAAGTAAATTTGGTTTCATGCAGATCTATTTTGTTTAAAAATAACTAAATGGCTATAAGCCCCTAATGCCAGTCCATTGGTTTGAGTCTTTTATTGCTAAATTGCTTTGTTGAACAGGAGACTGTGAGGGGACGGGGTGTGATTGCTGGATGATGAAGGGGAGGAGAGAGAGATGGGAGACATAGGGGCAATGTTGGATGGTGGTTGGGGACAAGACAATGGGGCAATGTTGGAATGGAGGCAGAGAGAGAGAGAGAAAGAAGCTTTATAAGTCAAAATAAAACAAATATTTTGTTTCATGCAGATCTCTTTTGTTTAAACAAAACTAAATGGGCTATACGCCCCTAATGCAGTCCGTGGTTTTCTTATATTCTGTTCTTGTGATGACTTATACTGTTCCAAACTTGAAAAACTCTTATCGTATCTGGTCATTAATAAAGGAGCTCATTGTGAACACTATCCACCCTAACAAGTTGTTTGTGGCTGTACATGAGGAATTGTGATATTATGATCCCTTGTTCATATTGTTGACGGTCTGCATTTTTCCGTATGGGTGGTATATTGGTGTATTAGGTTCTGCCCAGTGTAATATTTATGGTAAGGTTCCTGAGTGTGTTTTTGCCAAAATTGTGCATAGTGTTTTGCAGTTGAGCGATTGTGGTTAGTATATGCTTTGAGCAACCACTTTCTTCTTTGACATATGATACGATAGCTAATATCTAAATTTAATAAAAGGTATTGTGAACTTATTTTTATTTTTTTTTCTGTGGTATCAGACAATTATGGATTTTAAGCTCCACCCCTGGCCCCACCCCTAACCCGCCCCCCTTTAGCCTCCCCAAACAGTTGGGCCACCGACCGCCTATGCCGGTGATGTTCGATTATGCCCCTCTATGTTATATTACTATTATGTCCTAGTCTTGTCTTTTATGAAACAGGATTCATCCATACTACAAATGGTTCTAGAGCAGGCTTGTTCAACCTATGGCCTGTGGGCCAGAACCCAACCTGCCAAGTGCCTGCTCTTGGCCTGCAGAAGCTCAGCAACGTGGGGGGGGGGGGACAGATTCTTGCCATGGGATCCCTGCTACCCCACCTCAACTCATCCGTCTGGAAGCTGAGCCTCACAGAGCCGGAAGTTCAGATGGTCTTGCAGATTCAAATCTCACAAGACTTGAAACCACAAGACCAACCCGAACTTCCAGCACCACAAGGCTCAAGCTCGTGGGATAAAGGAGTCACAGCGAGGAAGCAAGCATCCCAAGGCAAGGATCTGCAGTTGAAGACAGGTGAGGGAATGAGTCTGGGTGAAGGCAGGACAGGGGGGGTACATAGATGAAGAGAGAGAGATTGGTGAAGCTGGGGGGGGGGGGGTGAATGAGAGAAACAGACTGATGAAGGCTGGTGGAGGAGTACATGAGAGAGAGACTGGGTGGAAGGCTGGGAAGTATATGAGAGAGAGATTGGGTGTACAGCTGGGGGGGTCTAGTATAGATAGGGAGACATTGGGACCCCCCTGGGAAAGAAAGCATGGGACAGAGAGAGAGCATGAGTTGTGTACATGCATGCACACTGTGTGTCTTGGCCCTCTGAATCTTTCAAAATATTAAATGTGGCCGTCCATCCTGTGCAGAAGGAATGGATCCTCAGAAGCTTAGCTGAAATTGCGGTGCGGAGCAGGTGGGGGGAAGGTGGTTGGGAGGTGAGGATAGGGGAGAGGCGGACTGATACAGGTCTGTACCAGAGCCGGTGATGGGAGGCAGGGACTTGGTGGTTGGGAGGCGAGAGAATACTGCTGGGCAGACTTATATGGTCTGTGCCCTGAAAAGGACAGGTACAAATTCAAGGTAAGGGTATACACATATGAGTTGTCTTGGGCAGACTGGATGGGACCATGCAGGTCTTTTTCTGCCGTCATCTACTATGTTACTATGTTACCATAAGAGAATGTATGTGCATGCATGTCTTGGCCCTCCAAATCTTAAGAAATATTAAAGTCGGCCCTGATTTAAAAAAAAAATTGGACAAGCCTGCTGTAGAGATTCTGGACCATAGCTTGTATCACTGTAAGCCACAGAAGGCAGCTGGAATCAGCAACCTACAATTCTCAGAAAAGCAGGCAGAATGATTCTGGCAGGTTGGCAGTGGTTGGTTTTCATCCAACAAAATGATACAAATAAAACAGAGGCAATTATACAGAAACTGACCTAGCAACACTGCAGCATGGTAAAGTAGCCAGGTTTGCGTCATCAGCTACAAATCCTAGAAATAAACCACGCCAATGCCAGCAGGCCATAAATGGCCCAGACTGTCCAGCAAGATGGTAAAAGAAAACAAGGACTGGGGGGGGGGGGGAGGTCAAGAGGGTGGCAGTACCCAGCGGCATTTCTTTTGTGTTCTTACCTGCTGAGGTTTCTCTATTTCCTACTACCATATGCCCCAATTAAGAGAAAGGGGGTGGTCAGAAACGGTTAACCCAACAGTAAGGCTACTTCGTTTCCTGTACAGCAGATGGATAAAAAGTACGCTGCTGGGGACCCCATCCATAGGAATCTGAAGAGGTTCTCTAGCAGTATCCTTGGTGCGGAGGAGAGCCCGCAGCTTTGGGGATAGATGCCACCTTGTCTTCTTCAGAGTGCTTGACCCAGCAGTACTCGAAGTGTTTCCCTGCCGTGAAAGTCGCTGGAAAGGAGACCCTGCTCAGGGGTGAAGTTTCAGTTTTCTCAGGGTCCAGCATGTAACAAAAGTGGAGATTCTCCTGCTGCTGCAGTTGAGAGTGTCAAGCCCATGACAGTGACTCTTGAGGACATTTGGAATGCTCCTCTGCTCTTCAGAAGTTGGTCATAACAATTGCTAAATCAATGCAAGAAATATCTACACTTGTAAGTACTATTGATTCTTTGTCTAAGAGTCCTGCAAGGGGACTAAGGTGGAATTTACTACTCAAATCTTTGGAGTTAAGGAAGAGGTGAAATCATTACAGGACTTGACTACTGTCATTGTTAAAGACAAAATGATGCTACACAGAAAGCTAGAGCAAATAGAAACTACAATCGCAGGCTTTAATCTTCATCTCCTGAGGTTTCCCAAGGCCCTTGAATATCCCCTTTAGATGCTTTTCAGAAATACCTTGTTGAAATATTGAAATTTACCCCTGAGACTATTCCTCCTCTGAATCAAATTTATTATATTTCTGTTAAAAAATCATAGAGAAAATTCTGGTGACAGGGGTTCAAGAGAAAAATATCATCCATTAAATATATCTGAAATCCTGGAATCATCATTTGAGGAAAATTCCAAACAGGCTACATTATTAGTCTCATTTGGTTCTGAGTAATATTCAAATGCCATGATGACGTTATTCTTTCGTAATGCCCAAGCTTTATTCTATGGGGAAAAAGATATGGATGTACCCAGATGTAACAAATCAAACTCAAGAGCGAAGAAAAATCTTTTTGGCCATGAGGAAGGAGGTTCTGTTCCTAGGGGACACCGTTCTTATAGCAAAATAACTGGGAATTAAATATAATATTCTTTAGCTTAGCACAATTGAGGTTTTTTTCATACTTGAAGAAGATCATATCTGATAATGTTTAACTTCTTTAGTGTAGGTGTATTGGATGGGGGGGAGGTAATCACATTAAGAGCCTTTTCTTTTTGATATTTATATTGTTTCCTATAATGGATCTCCTTATTAGTATGGACCTAACCCCCTCCTTATAGTGGACTAAGAAGGATGACGTAATATTCTTTCATATTCATTTTTTAATTGATTTTCTATATCCATGTTTCTTTAACAAATGCTAATACTTGTGAATTATTGATAATTGATAAGTTCAAAATTAAAAAAGAAAACAAGGGACTGAGTATAGGAAACAATCCAGCAGCACAACAGGCAACGATTTAGCTAGGTTGGAGCCAGTAGGCTGCAACTTCTCAAAAGCCAACCAGGATGATGCCAGCAAATTGGCCAGGCAAGACCATAGGACCCAGCGGGAAGAGTCTTACTATTTTCGGTAGACATTTGATTTATTTAAAAAATCACTCGGCAATGTTGAGCAGGGGCTGAATTAAGTATTGGAATTTGTTGTACTCATTTAACGTAGCAAAGAACCAACAAAAACTGACTTGGATAAAGACCAATATCCTACAGTGTCAAGCTTCATTGGTTGTCTGCTGGAAAAGATCCTTAGCAGTGGAAACTGAACAAGGCAGACTGAATGAGGCAATTAGTGTTTATATGCTATCATCTACTATGTTAACTTTCATACTGTGGGCATTGACCTCACTCACATTGGATGTTTTGCAGACTTTTACAGAAGGGATTAGCTTTCTGACAGGCTTGAGCAAAGGAGCAGCTAAGATATTAGCAACAGTGGCTGGTTGTACCACCATGTTCAGTAACAAATACAGTAATACCAAAGCCCAAGCTTAAGAATTAATAGACACTCAGGATCTGGAAACAAACTATAGAACACTTTGCTATGGGAATCCTGAGGGGTCAGCATCAAGTAGAGAACAGAATTTTCTGTACTTTCTGCAGACATAACCAATATGAGTTTCACAATACAGTTGCACCATCTCAAGTTCTCCTAGACCTGAAATTTAACCAGTTCTGATTGATTCATATTGGAGATTTGACCACTATGAGAGAACATATAAGTTGCTCTATTGAATCAGACCAAGGGTCGATCTAGCCCAATATCCTGTTTCCAATAGTGGCCAGCCCAGGTCACAAATACCTGGCAGGGTCCCAAAAAGTATCATGATTCCATTCTATATAACCTCAGGGATAAGCAGTGACTTTCTCCAGGTCTACCTTAACAGTTTGTGGACCTTTTTTTCCAGGAATTTGTCAAAACTTTTTAAAACCTAGTTCCATTAACTGTTTTGCCATTTGTTCCAGCAATGAGTTCCAGTGCTTAACTATACATGAACCCCTCCGTATCCTATAAATGGCAAGCAAATTTTGTGTATGTAACTAAATTTGCTAATGAGGCGTCATTATAGATAATACGCTTGAAATCTTCTGCTTAGTGTGCAGTGGCAGCCAAAAAAGCAAACAATGCTAGGAATTATTAGGAAAGGGATGGTAAATAAGACCGAGAATACATAGTAACGTGGAGGGGCATAATCGAACGGAAACGCCTATCTCCATGGGCGTTTATCTCCGAGAATGGGTCCGTGAAGGGGTGGGCCAAACCAAATTTTCGAAAAAATGGACGTTTTTGAGCTGGGCGTTGTTTTTTTTAGCGATATGGAAACTAAAAACGCCCAGCTCAAAAACGTCCTAATCCGAGCCATTTGGTCGTGGGAGGGGCCAGGATTGGTAGTACACTGGCCCCCCTGATATGCCAGGACACCAACTGGGCAACCTAGGTCAGTGCGATGGACTTCAGAAAAAGCTCCCACATGCATAGCTCCCTTACCACAGGTGCTGTGCTCCCTACCCCCCTCCCCCAAAACCCACTACCCACAAATGTACAACACTACCATAGCTCTTAGGGGTGAAGGGGGCACCTACATGTGGTACAGTGGGTTTTGGAGACCTCCCATTTACCAGCACAAGTGTTACAGGTGGGGGGGGGGGGGGATGGACCTGGGGCCACCTGGCTGAAGTGCACTGCGGTACCCACTAAAAGTGCTCCAGGGACCTACATACACGCAGGCCTCTAGGACTGGTTGCTGCTATAAAACATCGGCACACCAGTTAACACCTGAAGATTAATCTCTCCAAAACGTCCTTTATTGGAATAACCGCCTTTACTCACAGTTAACTGCAGATCAGAGGTTGTGCCCCACTGGCAACGAGTCTCCCTGGTACTGAGATGAGCAGTAGGCCAGAGCTGGCAGAATGCTGTACAATGCCCTCTTTCAGCCACATTCAAGGGAAGAACTAAGTTGTCTAACGTGGCTAACACAGGAAAGGGAACTAAACTGGCTTACAAAAATGGCCACTACCGCATGGACTACAAGAGGAAACACAACAGGGCACACTGACCCAGTAGGCAGGGGGAAAAGCACCAAGGGAGAAGAGCCTACCAACTACCAACATCGTGAGACTGTAACACAAGCTAATGAAATCACGGAGCCCAATACCCTACACCCACCACAATGCAATGCTGATGTGACCCTGTACTGCACCCAAGAGCCACATCTGACCCAGGGAAAGGCTGTGACAGGATAGAACACATTCTGCTGTCATGGAGGTGGGTATGGCATTTGAGGCTGGCATATAGGCTGGAAAAAAAGTTTTTAAAGTGGGGTTTTTTTGGTGGGAGGGGGTTAGTGACCACTGGGGGAGTCCAGGGAGGTCATCCCCGATTCCCTCCAGTGGTCATCTGGGCAGTTGGAGCACTTTTTTGGGACTTGTTCGTGAAAAAAAAGGGTAAAAAAAAAGTGGCCCAAAATCGCGGTAAAAATGCCTTTTTTTTCGATTATCAGCTAAAGACGCCCATCTCTCCTCGGCTGATAACCATGCCCCAGTTTCGCCTCCACCACGCCTCCGACACGCCCCCGTCAACTTTATTCATTCCCGTGACGGAGTGCAGTTGGAAACGCCCAAAATCGGCTTTCGATTATACCGATTTGGGCGCCTTTGCGAGACAAACGTCTATCTCCCGATTTAGGTCGCACTATAGGCGTTTTTCTCTTTCGAAAATAAGCTGGATAGTAACATAGTAGATGACGGCAGAAAAAGACCTGCACAGTCATTCCAGTCTGCCCAACAAGATAACTCATATTTGCTACTTTTTGTGTATACCCTACTTTGATTTGTACTTGTGCTCTTCAGGGCACTGACCATATAAGTCTGCCCAGCACTATCCCCGCCTCCCAACCACCAGCCCTGCCTCCCAACCACCGGCTCTGGCACAGACCGTATAAGTCTGCCCAGCACTATCCTTGCCTCCCAACCACCGGCTCTGGCACAGACCGTACAAGTCTGCCCAGCACTATCCTCACCTCCCAACTACCAGTCCCGCTTCCCACCACCGGCTCTGGCACAGACCATATAAGTCTGCCCAGCACTATCCCCACCTCCCAACACCAGCCCCACCTCCCGATCTGTATCACTCCATGGTGCGACCTCACCTTGAGTATTATGTTCAGTTCTGGTTGCCATATCTCAAAAAAACATATAGCAGAATTAGAAAAGGTTCAAAGAAGAGCAACCAAAATGATAAAGGGGGATGGAACTCCTCTCAAATGAGGAAAGACTAAAGAGGGCTCTTCAGCTTGGAAGAGACAGATGAGGCTAGGTCTACAAAATCCTGAGTGGTGTAGAACAAGTAGAAGTGAATTGATTTTTTACTCGTTCCAAAAATACAAAAACTAGGGGACATTCAAGGAAGTTACATGGAAATAATTTTTAAAATAAATAGGAGGAAATATTTTTTTACTCAATGAATAGTTACGCTTTGGAACTCTTTGCTGGAGGATGTGGTAACAGCAGTTAGTGTATCTGGGCTTTAAAAAGGTTTGAATGAGTTCCTGGAGGAAAAATCCATAGTCTGTTATTGAGACAGACATGGGGAAGCCAATGCTTGCCTTACGATTGTTAGCATGGAATGTTGCCACTATTTAGGTTTCTGTCAGGTACCTGTGGAAACAGGATACTACTGGGTTAGATGGACCATTGGTCCGACCACTTATGTTCTTATATTCTTAGCTCATTAGTACCAATAATTGGGTACTTACAATTCATTATTGGTGTTAGTTGGCAACAACTTGGATTTGTGCACGCATCTTCCTAAGCGCTCTTCTTTAAAAATCTGTGCAAAAATCTTATAGCGTGCAACTCAAAAAGGGGCGTGGCCATGGGAGAAGCATGGGCGGGTCATGGGCGTTCACTAAAGATGAGCACAGTATTACTGAATACTGGTGAACCACACCTAACTTACATACCAGGATCTACACCAGACTTCAGTTGGTGTAAATCCTTGCGCCCAAAGTTTGGCATGAAAATCAGCTGTAACTGCTACTGTATAAACAGCGCACAACTTGGAGCATTGTTTATAGAATAGCACGCCGCGATTTTTTTCAGCACCATTTTTTCAGTGCCATTTACTGAATGTAGTCCTTCTGCTCAGTGTGCTGCTGTGGCTAAGAAAGCAAATAGAATGTTAGGTATTATTAGGAAAGGAATGGAAAACAAAAATGAGAATATTATAATGCCTTTGTATCGCTTCATGGTGCGACCGCACCTCGAATATTGTGTTCGATTCTGGTCACCGCATCTCAAAAAAGATATAGTGGAATTAGAAAAGGTGCAGAGAAAGGCGACGAAAATGGTAAAGGGGATGGGACGACTTCCCTATGAGGAAAGGCTAAAGCGGCTAGGGCTGTTCAAAAGGCAGCTGAGGGGAGATATGATAGAGGTCTATAAAATAATGAGTGGAGTTGAACGGGTAGATGTGAAGCATCTGTTCACATTTTCCAAAAATACTAGGACTAGGGGGCATGCAATGAAGCTACAATGTAGTAAATTTAAAACGAATTGGAGAAAAGTTTTCTTCACTCAACGTGTAATTAAACTCTGGAATTCGTTGCCAGAGAATGTGGTAAAGGCGGTTAGTTTAGCGGAGTTTAAAAAAGGTTTGGATGGCTTCCTAAAGGAAAAGTCCATAGACCATTATTAAATGAACTTGGGGAAAATCCACTATTTCTGGGATTAGCAGTATAAAATGTTTTGTGCATTTTTGGGATCTTGCCAGGTATTTGTGACCTGGATTGGCCACTGTTGGAAACAGGATGCTGGGCTTGATGGACCTTTGGTCTTTCCCAGTATGGTAATACTTATGTACTTATGTAAGTGAAAAAATGTTTTCTCCTATCTGTTTTAAATGGGCTACTATGTAACTTCATGGAGTGTCCTCTAGTTTTTGTATTTTTTTTTTTTAATTCTGCAATTTCACATAAGGTCAAGTTAATACATAAAACTTGAATACAGATTGGAAACAAATGAAAAGAAACAAATTTCATGTGAAAGGTAAACTTCCGTCAATAAGCAATAAATCAGCTATTTAGTCAACAAAATTAAAGCTTGAAATTCAAGAAACAGAGCTTAAAAATAAAAGGAAAAAGTGGATAACATAAGTAACAGCAAAGACATGCAATACCTTCAGCCGGATTGTGCTAACCTGTAGAAGGTTCTTGAGGCAGCACAATAACTACTACTACTACTACTACTATTTAGCATTTCTATAGCGCTACAAGGCGTACGCAGCACTGCACAAACATAGAAGAAAGACAGTCCTTGCTCAAAGAGCTTACAAACTAATAGACAAAAAATAAAGTAATCAAATCAATTAATGTGTACAGGAAGGAGGAGAGGAGGGTAGGTGGAGGCAAGTGGTTACAAGTGGTTACGAGTCAAAAGCAATGTTAAAGAGGTGGGCTTTCAGTCTAGATTTAAAGGTGGCCAAGGATGGGGCAAGACGTAGGGGCTCAGGAAGTTTAGGCTCAATAACTGTAGCATCAGACTCCCTAGCTACAATATGACATTAATGAGTTGTTTAGGCTCAACAAAAAAACCATAACATTTTTATCATTTAAAGGTAATAAACAGAAACAAAACAAAAACAGAGAAAATAAAATAAAATGATACCTTTTTTATTGGACTAACAGTACATTTCTTAATTACCTTTCGAAGGTAACCCTTCTTCTTCAGATCAGAAATAAGCAAATGTTGATAAATATCAGTATATATAAGTGAAGCTCTTTTGTATATACCTTCAAATGTTCACCAAAAAATGTATTGTTAGTCCAATATAAAAGGTATCATCTTATTTTCTTTTCCATGTTTTTGTTTCATTTCTATTTATTACCTTTAAATGTGGACTGGATATGACAAAAGAGAGGGAACGAAGTACAAACTAAAGTCCAAACAAAAAAAAAAAAACAGCACCACGGGCCTTTAAAAATGGAACACAGTTCTTTAATGAATGAGCCTTGACAAAAAGACCCGACACGGGCCGTGTTTCGGTGACTAGCACCTGCGTCAGGGGTCCCCACGTCTCATATAGTAAAAGCTACAAAGCACCAAGGCACTTTCACTTTCTGTATCCAAAGAACTGTGTTCCATTTTTAAAGGCCTGTGGTGCTGTTTTTTTTGTTTGGACTTTAAATGTGGACTAACATGGCTACCACATCACTTTACCATTTAAAGAAATACAACATTTCGCAGGAAACTTCAAAACAAATAGAGCACCCAGAGCCAGGACCATAGGCTTAAGAGCCAAAACGTAATTTCTACATCTCTGAAACCCTTGAGAAATATCAGAAAAAATAGGTATCACTGAGCCTAAAAACTGCTCATTTAAGTGCCTAAAGTAAGAACGCAAAATGAAATTCCTATCATATTCCAGTGTGAAGGTAACTTATTTATAATCAATTCTAGAGAACTTTCCAAAAAAGCTAACAATTCATGTCCCCTGAATCACAGGCTCCTCTCACAATTGGGGTAGAACTACCCCTGAGTCCCTTTCACACTGAGGTATTGAGCCCTCATGGGGCAAACTCTCTGATGGAATTAACAAAATCTCATGGACTATCTCAGTAGCTGAGACAATAGGGGACCTAGGAAAGTTAACAAATCTCAGTTTGTTTTTCTTCTGTTGGTTTTCCATCTACTCCAATTTCCTTGCTATCATAGATCTTTCTTTAATGATACCACCTGTAGATGTTTCAACTCAGTCAATTGTTCCTCATGTTTTCCCAACTTCTCCCCATGAGCCTGTAAAGTCTCTCCATGTTCCTCCACCTTAGCTGAAATTGTACCGCAATCACTTCTTAAGACTCCAGAAGCCTTCTTAATGTTGAGTCAAGTACCATAATCACCTGCCTGTTTAAACTACCCAGTAAAACCATCATTATATAATGACCAAATTCTTCTATGTGGGCGTGAAATTTGGATTCTCTACAGGATTGGTCAGAATCTCAATATAAACCTTGAAGCTCCAGTTCTGTATCACAAACTCATATTCCGCAACAGTGAAGCTACCTCCTTACAACTGGCCACACACAAAAATATTCAAATTATGACAACTCAGGAATAGCACATGGTCCTTCCGCTGCCATTTAATTTGTTTAAAGCACATGGGTTTTTGTTTGTATGGGGACTCTACCACAGTGCTCCTCAACCCAGTCCTTGGGGCACACCCAGCCAGTCTAGTTTTCGGGATATCTACAATGAAGATGTGTGAGATAGGTCTGTATACCAAGGAAGCACTGTATGAAAATCTCTCTCAGGCATCTTCATTGTGGATATCCCAAAAACAGATATGGAGAACCCACTAGTCCTGAGTATTTTTATTTTTCAAACAGGCCGAACACTTTGAAAAATAACACAAAACCTGCAAAAAGGCACTCAAAACCTATATAGAAAACTTACCAAATCATAATAGCCCTAACCCACCTATGAAGACAGGCTCTAGAGAACCAAATTAACCTGTTACTGGGAAACTGGAACAAGATGGACTGTTATATAATCCTACACAGACACCAAATGCCAGCAGAATCCTTCACCTCAGTTGCAGATGCAGAACATGACTCCCTTATACAAAATAGAGAATTGCAAAAAACATACAGACAAAAACTGAAAGCAGAGATACCAGACTCTGCATGTCGTGCATTATCAGAGAAATAGAAAGACATGCATGTCCTCCTGTACAATGCAAAATAAAGCCAACAGATAGACAGATATAAACTTTTAACACGAAACACTCAGTAAAAATAATAAAGAGAAAACAAACTGAAACTCTAAATATCCTCAAATAACTGACAGTATAGTGAAGAGTCCAGTAAAAACATCAAAATATATGGTCACTATTGAATAATAAAGCACGAGGAAAAAGACCTCAAAACACCTAAACACTTACTAAAATTTCAGCATCTTCTACTGAGGTTGTCTCATTCATCATTGGTCTAAAAAAACCTTGTGATATTTTAATTTAATTTAGTTTAATTTCTTTCTTTCTTTGTTTATTATTTCTTTAGTCCTTTTATTTATTTTAAAAAAAAACTTTTTTTTTCCAAATTTTAAATTTCTGTTCAAGAATAGCTCCCATTTCCTAGCACAATAATAATTCACCTATGTTCTTGTTTCACAGAATTGAACTCATAACATTATCCAGCTTATTTTCGAAAGTGATTGCCGGCCATTTCCTGACATAAATCGGGAGATGGCTGGCGATTTCGGAAAAGCGGCGAAATCAGTATAATGGAAAGCGGCATTTTTGACAGCTTCGCCACTTTCCCGTCGCTTCGCCGGCGAAAGTTCAAGGGGGCGTGTCGGTAGATTAGCGAAGGTGGGACATGGGCAGGCATGGGTGTGGCTACCAGATGGCCGGCTTTCGCCGATAATGGGAAAAAAAGCGGCGTTAAGCAGTATTTCGCCGGCTTTACTTGGTCCTTTTATTTTCACGACCAAGCCTCAAAAAGGTGCCCCAAATGACCACTTGAGGGAATGGGGGATGACCTCCCCAGACTCCCCCAGGGGTCACCAACCCCCTTTCAAACTAAAAAAATAAAATTAAAAACCTTTTTTGCCAGCCTGTATGCCAGCCTCAAATGCCGTACCCACCTCCATGACAGCAGAATGTGTTGTATCCTCCGACAGCCTTTCCCTGGTTGCGATGTGGCTCTCGGGTGAGTGTGACACCTTTTCTGTTAGGTGCCCTGCAGAGTCACATTACCAATGCATTGTGTTGGGTGTAGGGTACTGGGCTCTACTCCCATGGTGCTTTTCCCCCCTGCCAACCAGGTCAGAGTGTGCCCTGTTTTGTTTCCTGTTGTAATCCATGCGGTAGTGGCCATTTTTGTAAGCCAGTTTTAGTTCCCTTTCCTGTGTTACCCACGTTAAAGAATGTAGTTCTTACCTTGAATGGTGCTGAAAGAGGGCATTGTACACCATTGTGCCAGCTCTGACCTACTGCTAATCTTAGTACCAGGGGACTCTTTGCCAGTGGGGCACAACCTCTGATCTGCAGTTAACTGTGAGTAAACGCGGTTATTCCAATAAAGGACGTTTTCGGAGAGATTAGTCTTCAGGTGTAAACTGGTGTGCCAATGTTATATAGCAGCAACCAGTCCTAGAGGCCTGCGTGTATGCAGGTCCCTGGAGCACTTTTAGTGGGTACCGCAGTTCCCTTCCAGGTTCACTCTGTCCCATTAAGCTATGTTTGTTTATGTCACACATGCTTCATTATACCATTCAGAAAAAGTATCTACAGCCTTTGCACTTTCTTATGTATGGGGAGAAAGGAACCAAGATTCTCACAGAAATGGGAGTTCCTCTTCCTTTTGTACCTATCTGCTTCTTAACTTTGATTGATAGCAAAAGACCAGATACATCACATTCTAAAGTGTACACCGAAAAGCTATTTTTCAAAAGCATTGCCAGAGTCCTTTCTAGCCTGCATCTTCTAACTGACAAAACGACTAACTGCTTTTTTGGATAACTTTGATCTACTTCAGGATTCACAGTCTGGCTTCTGTTAGTTTTTTAGCATAGAGACAGGGGCCCTTTTACTAAGCCGCGTAAGGCTCTATCCGTGCCCAACGTGCACCAAAATGGAGTTACCACCTGGCTACCAAGTGGCTTGTGTGGTAATTTTTTTTGGTGCATGACCGATACGTGCGGCCGAAAAAAAATTTCTTATTTTCGGATGCGCGTATCGGACGCGTGCCAAGTGGCATTTGGTGTGTGTAGGTCATTACTGCCCAGTTACCGCGTGAGACTTTACCGCTAGGTCAATGGCTGGCGGTAAAGTCACAGGCCCAAAATGGACGCGTAGCAATTTTGATTTTGCCGCAAGTCCATTTTCTGGAAAAATATTTTTAAAAGGTATTTTTTACAGGTGCACTGAAAAATGATTCTGAGCGTGCCCAAAACCCACATCTACACTACCTGAAGCCATTTTTCAGCTAATCTTAGTAAAAGGGCCCTTTAGTGCTTTAATAGCAGAAGGAAGAATGCTCCTAGGCATGGGCCAATTGTTATTGAACATTTTAGACAATTTTGGAATAGGAGGTAATGTGTTATCCTGGTTTGAGGGTTTTCTCATCTCAAGGATCTATAATGTGAAATTTAAAGGGAATTGATCTGAATCATGGTGCACTAATTCTAGGGTCCCATAAGGTTCCCTCTTGTCGCTGATGTTATTTAATGTTTGAGGCCGTCACATGGCAAGGCAATGGTTTCTGCAGGTTTTAAGGTCTTTAGCTAGGCTGACGACATAACAATTCTGCAAGTAGAAAAGATTGCAGTTAAGATAAGACAATGCATAACACTTCTTGAAACCTGGATCAATACTCACTCTTTGAAACTCAGTAGGAATAAAACCAAGTTTCTTTTTTTCTGAGCCAACTGAACAACATATAGAATGACAGCTTGTTAAAACCGAGCGGTCAAAACATTTCCTTTGAGGAAAATATCAGGATTATGGATCATTAATGTTAGAATCTCAAGTGAATTCCCTTATTAAGAAGTCCTTTTTTGGTGAAAAACCTCAGGACAATTAGAAACATATTTGATACTCACACATTTAGGCCACCTTTTACAAAGCTGCCGCTCGGCAGTGAATGGGCTGTATTGGCATTATCGTATCAACAGCCACTGGCCCGGCTTTGTAAAAGGTGTCCTTAGACTTATCGTCCAGAGTTTGCTATTGTCAATTTTGGATTATAGTAATAGTATTTATACAGTTGCCAAAAGAATCTTAACAGTTCAAAATACAGCAGCACACTTGATTTTTTCAGCTCATAAAAGTGTTAGAGTTTTACCTTTGCTGATGGACCTCCAATGGTTGCCAGTGGAAGCTCATGTTTATTTTAAATCGTGTACAATGGTTTTTAAGATTCTACATGGGACAGCCCCAGTTTATTTATCCAACTGGGTTCAGACTACTACTAAAAATAGGTGCCTCCGTGATCATTTTCAACTTCATTATGCCAGGCCAAGGGGGTTAAAATATAAGATTTTGGGGGGAGGGGGCTAATCTCTTATATCAAGCACCTGCTTTCTGGAATTCATTTCAATTATATGTAAAAAGTATTCATAACTATACTAAGTTTAGGAAATTATTAAAAACATTTCTTTTAAAGAAATATTTAGCTTAATAATTTGAGTTTTCTGTCTAATGTAGCATTGTTATAAGGGACTGCTTTATTACCTGTATTTGTTTAATGCTGTATTGTAGTAAGGGATTATTTTAATATTTTGATTCTACATTGTTAATTCGCAGGGTCTGCCTGTCTTCTTCTTTGTGATCTGCACCGAATCCACTGGGTAGTTGCAGAATACAAAACTAATGTAATGTAACATAATAGTGGTATTATAAGTATACCAGACTTAGATTTAATAAAAGTGATGTAATTAACTATATCTTTTAAAATTTATGGACCATGTTGCAAGCGTCTTCCAGTAGCATATGAAGATAAGGTCACACAAAGTCAGTGGCAGAGTGGTGCACAGGGAGATAAAGTCGCTGAGGAGTCAGTAAGAGAGTTGGGATTAGTACTGTTATACCCTGGATTAGTTAACAGCTGAGAAAGACCAATAGGTCCATCCAGTTTGTGCAGCATTTCCTATCCGATCCACACTAAGGATCTCTCTCCCAGGAGATGCATCACAGAAGCAGATCTGAACAATATAGATAAAGAAGCAGCTTTTTATCAATGTTTCAGTGCTATCTTCTCCAAAATTATATCCACTGAAGAATAAACACAAGTCACGTGGTTACCTACAGCCATCCTCACTTGAGAACCCAGAAATAGGGAACCTCTTTCTTTATTTCAACTAGTCTATAAAAAACAGAACAGCTCTTTTGGTTGACTTGAGAACCTGTACAACATGACACAAAATGGTTATCATCCTATCAATCAATTCCACTGGGGACACTATGATCCTATCACCACAAATTAAACAAGTTTCAAGTTTATTTCAAATTTAATATACCATTTAAGAGAGAACTATCAAAACAGTTTACAAAAATTATAACAAGAGAAGGAAAGGAACTGCAATAATATTGGAAAGAGAACTAAAGACAGCAAAAGTAGGCCTGAAACTGACACTGCACGATCCCAGACACCCACTCCCAGTCAAATAGCAATAGGCACCTAAGACCCAAATGCCTTACAAAAAAAAATATGTTTTAAATTTAGCCTTAAAATCAGGTAGAGAAAGTTCCAGATGAAGTCCAGCAGAATGGAATTCCAAAGGGCAGGGCCTTGTACACTGAACATCTTTTTCCTGATAGAGGACAAATGAACAGAAAGATTTGATGGAACCTGGAGAAGATGGCTTTGTGAAGAGCAAAGAGCCCTCAAGGGGCAATAGAGCAGCAAAAACTGGGAAAGATGTGTAAGGTGACCTAAAAGAAGGATCTTGAACACCAAAACAAGTAGCTTAAAGGATGTTCAATAGGACACAGGAAGCCAATGCTTTGTCTGCAGAAAGGGGGTGATGTGATCAAAGCGCCCAAGGCCTGTGAAGAGATGTAAGGCCGCATTTTGCAGTTACCGAAGATGCTGTATGTCTTTTTGAATAATTCCACATAGTAGAGCATTAGAATATTCTAAACTGGAGATTACTAACATATGAACAAGTAAACCACTTTCCAGGAAAAACAAACATCCAAGGCATTGAATTTTAGCAGGAGAACTTTTGCTAAGGGATTCCAGTCACCTGTACATTGCTAGGAATATACTTGCAAGCCTATTTTAGACATTAGCTTTCCCAGCAGCATGGCTAGGGATGGATTACTGCTGTCATTCCATCTGTTAGCAGGGCCCAGGGTCATTGCCCCAGTCACTACAGATGGCAAGAAAGAAGAGAAATTGATATTCCAGGCAGCAGACTGACAGAATAAATACAGGTCTGTTTTTCTCTCTTGTTGAAACTGGATGATTTTCTCTTCGATTCTCACGCTCTTGAGTCATTCCTACAATTTAATCTTATTTGTCCAAACCTGATGCTCCTCAGGCTTGGCATGAAAAAGAAACTCATAGTATTAAAAAATAAATAAATAACAGAGCCTGCCATAAAGAGAGAACATTACATCCGCATTATTCAACCCATTAGAGCTCAGCTGCTTATCCAGGTTTTATTTTTTTTGTATTAAATCTCATAAAAAAATGAATTATTGAAGCCAAGAGTTGGTCCTCAGCCTCAGCCAAGCACCAGAGGCCAGGAGGATGGGCTGATGCTCAGTTCCAGCAGATTCTGTCACTCCTGTACAAAACAACACTACATGAAGGTAGCAGAACACAAAATGACAAAATACTGCAGCACCTTAACATATGGTGACAAAACACAAAGCTGCACCTCCGCACAATAGTAACATAGTAACATAGTAGATGACGGCAGAAAAAGACCTGCACGGTCCATCCAGTCTGCTCAACAAGATACAGTGGGGGAAATAAGTATTTGATCCCTTGCTGATTTTGTAAGTTTGCCCACTGACAAAGACATGAGCAGCCCATAATTGAAGGGTAGGTTATTGGTAACAGTGAGAGATAGCACATCACAAATTAAATCCGGAAAATCACATTGTGGAAAGTATATGAATTTATTTGCATTCTGCAGAGGGAAATAAGTATTTAATCCCTCTGGCAAACAAGACCTAATACTTGGTGGCAAAACCCTTGTTGGCAAGCACAGCGGTCAGACGTCTTCTGTAGTTGATGATGAGGTTTGCACACATGTCAGGAGGAATTTTGGTCCACTCCTCTTTGCAGATCATCTCTAAATCATTAAGAGTTCTGGGCTGTCGCTTGGCAACTCGCAGCTTCAGCTCCCTCCATAAGTTTTCAATGGGATTAAGGTCTGGTGACTGGCTAGGCCACTCCATGACCCTAATGTGCTTCTTCCTGAGCCACTCCTTTGTTGCCTTGGCTGTATGTTTTGGGTCATTGTCGTGCTGGAAGACCCAGCCACGACCCATTTTTAAAGCCCTGGCGGAGGGAAGGAGGTTGTCACTCAGAATTGTACGGTACATGGCCCCATCCATTCTCCCATTGATGCGGTGAAGTAGTCCTGTGCCCTTAGCAGAGAAACACCCCCAAAACATAACATTTCCACCTCCATGCTTGACAGTGGGGACGGTGTTCTTTGGGTCATAGGCAGCATTTCTCTTCCTCCAAACACGGCGAGTTGAGTTCATGCCAAAGAGCTCAATTTTTGTCTCATCTGACCACAGCACCTTCTCCCAATCACTCTCGGCATCATCCAGGTGTTCACTGGCAAACTTCAGACGGGCCGTCACATGTGCCTTCCGGAGCAGGGGGACCTTGCGGGCACTGCAGGATTGCAATCCGTTATGTCGTAATGTGTTACCAATGGTTTTCGTGGTGACAGTGGTCCCAGCTGCCTTGAGATCATTGACAAGTTCCCCCCTTGTAGTTGTAGGCTGATTTCTAACCTTCCTCATGATCAAGGATACCCCACGAGGTGAGATTTTGCGTGGAGCCCCAGATCTTTGTCGATTGACAGTCATTTTGTACTTCTTCCATTTTCTTACTATGGCACCAACAGTTGTCTCCTTCTCGCCCAGCGTCTTACTGATGGTTTTGTAGCCCATTCCAGCCTTGTGCAGGTGTATGATCTTGTCCCTGACATCCTTAGACAGCTCCTTGCTCTTGGCCATTTTGTAGAGGTTAGAGTCTGACTGATTCACTGAGTCTGTGGACAGGTGTCTTTCATACAGGTGACCATTGCCGACAGCTGTCTGTCATGCAGGTAACGAGTTGATTTGGAGCATCTACCTGGTCTGTAGGGGCCAGATCTCTTACTGGTTGGTGGGGGATCAAATACTTATTTCCCTCTGCAGAATGCAAATAAATTCATATACTTTCCACAATGTGATTTTCCGGATTTAATTTGTGATGTGCTATCTCTCACTGTTACCAATAACCTACCCTTCAATTATGGGCTGCTCATGTCTTTGTCAGTGGGCAAACTTACAAAATCAGCAAGGGATCAAATACTTATTTCCCCCACTGTAACTCATATTTGCTGCTTTTTGTGTATACCCTACTTTGATTTGTACCTGTGCTCTTCAGGGCACAGACCGTATAAGTCTGCTCAGCACTATCCCCGCCTCCCAACCACCAGCCCCTCCTCCCAACCACCGGCTCTGGCACAGACCGTATAAGTCTGCCCAGCACTATCCTCACCTCCCAACCACCAGCCCTGCCTCCCAACCACCGGCTCTGGCACAGACCGTGCAAGTCTGTCCAGCACTATCCCTGCCTCCCAACCACCAGTCCCGCTTCCCACCACCGGCTCTGGCACAGACCGTATAAATCTGCCCAGCACTATCCCCGCCTCCCAACCACCAGCCCCGCCTCCCGATCTTGACTAAGCTCCTGAGGATCCATTCCTTCGGCACAGGAATCCTTTATGCTTATCCCACGCATGTTTGAATTCCGTTACCGTTTTCATTTCCACCACCTCCCGCGGGAGGGCATTCCAAGCATCCACTACTCTCTCCGTGAAAAAATACTTCCTGACATTTTTCTTGAGTTTGTCCCCCTTCAATCTCATTTCATGTCCTCTGATTCTACCAACTTCCCATGTCCGGAAAAGGTTCGTTTGCGGATTAATACCTTTCAAATATTTGAACGTCTGTATCATATCACCCCTGTTTCTCCATAAGAATTCAAAATAATTCAACATAAGAATTCAAAATAACTCATTAACACAAATACAAAAGCAGTGCATCATATCTTGACATGAGGCAGGATAATGTTCTCACAAAATACATTCCAGGCCATTGCATGATGGTACTGGCAAACAGATATCCCTGTGGGGCAAACCCTATGTCTGAAGCAGCAACGCTGAGTACTGCAACACAACAGAATAGGATTTATCTCTGCTGTTCAATGGGGCTGACAGGACTTGAGAATGTCACCCCCTCTGAGGCCAATGAGAGAGAAAAGGCAGCTGCCATTATTGGTTTTTATTTCTATATGTAACTCTCCAGTGACAATTTTTGGTTTTAAGCATATTTATATACATATTTTTGTTTCATCTTCCAGTAACTATACCCCTGACACAGCCTTTTTCCAGGTAAAACATGGCCATGTTGGGCACAGATGTTTGAATACCTGATTGCTTTGGAATATAAATAAAGACTGTTCGCTTTTTTATAAGGTCTGCCTCTTGTTTTTATCCATCAAGTTGGATTTGGTGGACAGCCTTGTTGCTTTTTCACTTCTTCAGTTTTGGGTAGGAATGGGGCTCTTTGTGGCATGGGCACCCAAGGCAATTGTCCTGTTGCAAACACCAGCCCCCCCCCCCCCACCCCCAGTGCTAGCCCTGTAAATAGGAGGGATGTCTGGAAGGGAAGAGAAACTGACTGGGGTTGGAACTACTTAACTCCCCTCCTTTCTTCAGATCATTTTAGATTCCAAATATCAGATGTACCAGCATCGTTCTAAAGTTTCCTTTTAGTATCCTGATCCTATAATTACTGGTGCAGTGGTCTGGCTTTTTCTTGACCACAATACTTCAAGCATCATGTGAGACCTGTCCCACGTTAGGGTCACTACTCTTACACTCCCAGAATATAGACCATCCTTAAGTAAAACAGTAATAAACATTACTTCATTTGAAAGTGCACTTTTACTTGCTGTTGGCACCTTTCCCTGTAAGTCGCTGAAGAAGCATTTTGCCAGAGGCAGAAATGCCAGGATAGGACCTCAGCTACCCTGGCTCTCCTCCTTCTACAATGAAGGTGAAGCAGTCAGCATATCTCCAATCCTAACAGCAAGGGAGCCTAGTGTATTTATTTATTTATTGGGGGGGGGGGGTTGTTTGGGGGTTTTTTTGACAGCCATTCACAAATTTCTCCCACTCTCCTCCCCAGAGATCACACCTCTAATGCTGGTCTCTCCGAATAGCATCAGCTTTCTTTTTTGGACAAGTCCCTTTCTTGTCACCAAAGTCCCAGTAACAAGAGGCAAGTTATCAAAGGAGGCGAGGACTTGTACCTACATATTTCCCCATGCAAATGGAATACAGCAGGAGGGAGAAACAGCCAGGGAAATTAAGTTGGACCCAAGCTGAATCTGAAGGAAAAGAAACACAGCCCACTCAAGAAGAAAGTGTCTACAGGGCCCACGAGACAGTATGCCTAAATTTATTTATTTGTTGCAATTATATTTATTTGTTGCATTTGTATCCCACATTATCCCACCTCTTTGCAGGCTCAATGTGGCTTACAATACATCATGAATAGTGAGAATACATGAGAAAGTATACATTTAGTATAACAGAAGGATTTACAAACAGACCTCTCCACTTCCCTCACCAGCTTCTTATTACCAACAAAATTCATATGCATTAACAGATCCCGCCACCTACTTCACCTGCTTCCTGATACCAAGGATACCACGCAGTAACAGACCCCCCTGCCACTTACCTTATCTGCATCCTACCAAAGATACCGCACACTAACAGACCCCCACCATCTCTCTCATCTGCTTCCTGTTACCATGGATACACATGCACTAACAGACCCTGTCACCTACCTCATAAGCTTCCTGTTGCCAAGGATACGCATGCTCTAACAAACCCCTCCACCTACCTCACCAACTTGCTGTTACCAAGGAAAAGTGAGGATGGGACATCTATGGGCCTGCGTGGGCTTGTGGGCCCCAAGCTGATCCCAAAGTACAAAGGTTGCAACTGCCAGCAAGGACACCCCGGCCACCAGGTCTAGGAGTAGCAGAAAGGTAAGGAGCTCAGATATGCAGAGGCTCTGGGAGGAAGATGGAAGAGACTATGGGGAAGGAAGTGTGAGGAATAGGAAAGTGGAAGAAGCTATGAGGGTGTAGGGAAAGAGTACAAAGACAAGGGGCTGGGGAAATGAAGAATAGAAAGGCCAGAGAGGACCTGGAAAGGGGCCATGTTGGGGGAAGGAGTAGGAAACCAAAAGGGCTGGGGGGGATAAAGAAGAGGAGTTTGGAAAGGATCTGAGAGGGGGGAAGGAGAAGTCTGGAAAGGACCTGGGGGGAGGAGAGACTGAAGGGGTGAGGAATAGGAAGTTGGGAGAGGACTTAAGAAGAGGCCATATTAGAGGACGGAGTAGGAGGCTGAAAGAGGCTAGGGGAGAATAAGGAATAGAAAAACTGAAAGAAGACCTTGGAGGGGAGGAGTAGAAAGCCAGACGGGGCCATGGGGATAGAGGGGGTAAGAAATATGAAGGCAGGGGAGGACCTAAGAAGGGGTCATGCAGGAAAAGAGAGATGAACTGGGCGGGAGGGGAGAGGATTTGCCTCAAGGGCTAGTACTCCTTTTGAAAATACTGGTGAATGAGCTAGGAGGACCAGAGAAAGGTGAGAACCTAAGGTTGAGAGGTTGCTGATTGTGGGTGAGGTTTCAGGGGGGAGGTGGAAGGGAAGATCAAGGACTGGAGATTTAGGGTGGAGTGGTGAAGGAGAGATTCAGGGAGGAGCCATAGTGAGAGGAGGTTGGATAATGAAAGGACTGGACAGGGTGGGCCTCTAGCATATCTAACACTGGGCTTGGGAATGAAGATTCTTATCTTTACATAATAAATCTAAGTGGTATTGGAGCTATCATTATGTTTTGTTTCTGGAGCAAATTCTTTGGAATAGGAGCACATCCAATTTTTGATATAATTATATGGCCCTCAGCTGTTGTCAGCACCCTACCTCTCCACCTGTACCTCAGTTCACCATTTTTATGATGATGTAATGGCAACCTCAATTTTCCCTCCAAAATAGAAAGCTCATAAGCCTGAAGGGTTACAGAGATAGCTCAGCCTGCAAATAAATCTAGTTTTCTCCAGGATCAATATGATTACCAAAACTCTACGCAAGCAAACAGCAACAAACAGCTGTCAATAATTTACAAGACTTTTTTCTTGGTTGACCAAGGCTGTGCTCTAGGCTTGTATCACTCTGGCCTTGTATAGCCAGTGCTTTTTTTTGTGCCAGTACGCCACCTTTTTTCTGAGGGCCGACTCACCTGCCAGCCCTCAGCTCACCGAGTTTTCGTTCTGCCCCCTGCAAGTCTTGTATTTACCAAAGTCGCAGTGCAAACCGGCGGCAGTGAAAACAGCAAGCAGGAAGGCTCGCCTCCTCGTCGCTTCCCTGCCCTCTCAGCATCCCACTCTATACCTCCTCCAGTCAAGTCTGCGGAGGACCCAGCTTTTACGTATGGATGTGGAGCAAGAAATGAAGAAGAAAGGAGGAAAGTAAAGAAATGAATGGAAAGGAATCCCTGGAAACGGAGTTAAGGGTACAGATAGAAAGCAGCAGAATCAAAGACTGGGACCAACATGATCAGAAAAACAAAGTCACCAGACAACAAAGGTAGAAAAAATCATTTTATTTTCATTTTAGTGTTTGGAATATGTCCAATTTGAGAATTTACATCTGCTATCTTATTTTGCAATGGGTATACTGGAGGTGTAACATCTTACAGAAATTATTTATAATGAAAAAATTCAAGTTATTATTTTCTCCTATACTGGTATAATATTTTCAATGATACCTGTTTATATGTGCCATGGTTGGTAAAGGGGCGTGGCTAACATGGGTGTGGCTATCATAGGTTTGGGGTCATATGTGGTGGCCCCGCCCATAATGAGTACCGGTACCTTTTTTCCTACAAATAAAAATCACTGTATATAGCTAACTGTGAGAGGATTCCAGTAAGAGTCCTCTTCCTTTGCAAGACAGCCAGACACCTTAAAGTCAATATGTAACTTGGTGAGGATATTCATAATCCTTCATCAGCCAGGACACAATACATAATTTAAAAGGCTTATAAATTATGGATTATAGAGTCAGAATATTAATCTCAAAAAGGAACCTGGTGGGAAGGGAGAGTGAGTAAGGGGACAAAAAATTAAGCTGCAGTAAGCACTAAGAAAGATGGTGAAATAGAGACAGACAGCACAAGAAATTCATATGGAGGCATCACAAACCTTCCACTTTCTTGTGCACACATATGCACTATTTCAGTTGGTAATGTTTCTTTGTCAGCAGGTCCAGGCCAGGCTTCCCTCCCTTGATGATATGAAAAAAATAAACCCAATAGGAAAACCAAGTACCCACCTATGCAAAGAGCAAGTGGAGAGAAGAAAAAAGGATCTCAATGAGTGGGACAAATAATACTTTTAAAATAAATATATAAAAGTGTAAAGACGTGTTTAAGTTTAAATGATACATAATTGCTAGTGCAGGGCTGAAGTATTTTGCTGCTTGCAATGCTCAGACATGTACTAATCCTGGTTTTCACTTACAGTGTCTAATAAACTGAGATCAGCAATGATCTAGATTCTAACTGATATACATATCAGGCTGTATGAGCAGCTCTTAGCTCATTATTGAATAAGTATATATAACAACAAGATGGCCGCATGAAAAGTGGTGTTGTCTCTTGGAGGGTCTGTAGCCCTGGCTTGTTATTCTCCTGTGTTTTTTATGCCTTATAATAAGTGAAAATGAGTGTTATGAGCAGGGGCATAGCTAGGTGGGGCCATGGGCCCCCAGAGGTTTAGCCCTGGCCCCCTCTACTTTCAACCCCTGCTGCCGCTGACCCTCCCCCACCACTTTTGACCCCCCCCCCCCCCCACTGCCGCCACCACCGAACCTCCCCCGCCGCCACTGCCAGGTACCTTTCCTGGCGGGGTGATGAAATGTTTTAAATATTTGAAAGTCTGTATCATATCACCCCTGTTTCTCCTTTCTTCCAGGGTATACATGTTCAGGTGAGCAAGTCTCTCCTTATATGTCTTGTAACA
This sequence comes from Microcaecilia unicolor, assembly GCF_901765095.1. Taxonomy (NCBI): domain Eukaryota; kingdom Metazoa; phylum Chordata; class Amphibia; order Gymnophiona; family Siphonopidae; genus Microcaecilia; species Microcaecilia unicolor. The sequence continues at coordinate 105,577,874 of NC_044041.1, read as the reverse complement.
CAAATCCCATACCATTTTTTGTAGCTTTTCTTTGCACCGCATCAATTCCTTTTACATCCTTAGCAAGATACGGCCTCCAAAACTGAACACAATACTCCAAGTGGGGCCTCACCAATGACTTGTACAGGGGCATCAACACCTCCTTTTTTCTGCTGGTCACACCTCTCTCTATACAGCCTAGCATCCCTCTAGCTACGGCCACCGCCTTGTCACACTGTTTCGTTGCCTTCAGATCCTCAGATACTATCACCCCAAGATCCCTCTCCCTGCCTGTACATGTCAGAATCTCACCGCCTAACACAAAAGGTAAACTTTACCTTCTAATCCTTCGGCAATGTCGCTCACAAATATATCGAACAGAATCGGCCCCAGCACTATCCCTGAGGCACTCCGCTACTCACTTTTCCCTCATCCAAGCAAATTCCATTAACCACCACCCTTTGGCATCTGTCGATGAACCAGTTCCTAATCCAGTTCACCACGTTGGGTCCTATCTTCAGCCTGTCAAGTTTATTCAAGAGCCTCCTGTGAGGAACCATGTCAGCGGCTTTGCTGAAATCTAAGTAGATTACATCTATCTCGTGTCCTTGATTCAATTCCTTGGTCACCCAGTCAAAGAATTCAATGAGATTCGTTTGGCACGATTTACCTTGGATTTTTAAAATAGTGGATTTGGTGAAAATTCAAAGGCAATTTGAAAAATTTGCATTAGATTTTACAAAACACTTTTTGACGAAATCCAAAGCAAAATTCTTGAAACAGTTTTGGATTTTTTCCAAACAAATTTTCTGAACCCATTCAAAGAATCTTTGAAATGTTTCCAGGTTTGTTGGAATGTTGGTAAACCAGATTTGAAGATGTTCCACATTTCCAATGTCACTGCTAACATATCTTGAGCAGAATAAAGTCTGGCTGTATTTTACTACTACTGCTAATCATTTATACTGTACAAGTTACTTTCTCTGTCCCTAGAGGGTTCACAATCTAAGTTTTGTACCTGGGGCAATGGCTGGTTAAGTAACTTGCTCAAGGTCACAAGGAGTTGTAGTGTAAATTGAGCCCAGGTTGCCAGGGTCAAAGCCTGCTGCACTAACCATTAGGCCACTCTGAGTAGGATTTAGATAACCCTGGACAACCTCCAGTGCAGATGCCCTCAGCCATCTGCACAAATGCTACTTCTATCTGTGGGCTGTTTTTACACTTTATCTAACCTTCGCCTTTCTGCCTGAAGTGGTGTACTCCAGTTAAACACCCCATCAGGCTACATGTGCACAGATTGTTATTGTGGAAAATAGTCAGAGGAAGATTCCTGCCAAAAAACAGTGTGCCAAAATAAATAAATGTGAAACTAATTTCTAAAGTGTTCTGAATTCTGAAGAAAAAAATCAAGGTGTTGCTTGCTCACTTCTATCTAGCACAGTGGTGTACCAAGGGCCGGGCAGTGGGGGCAGTCCACCCCAGGTGCATGCTGCAAGGGGGTGCAGGGAGCAGCTGTGCGGCTGTCAGCTCTGCTGGTTCCCTGCTCCCTCTGATGTTACCTCCTGTTTCGGGGCAGGGAACTGGTGGAACCAACAGCTGCACGACTACTCCCTGCTCCCCCAGGAGTTGATGCACCGGGGGGGGAGGGGAGGAGGAGGTGATGCACTGGGGGGGGGGGGGGGTGCGCAGCAGTGATCTGCCCCGGGTGGCAGCCGACCTAGGAATGTCACTAATCTAACACTTCTGATATTTTGTATTTCTCTGTTCTTTAAATCAAAGATTTGCAGTACATTTTCTGACTTAAAAGTTATTTTCTTCCATGCAAAAACAGAGTTTAGGAAAGTTAAATATAAAATAGACTATAGTGTGTTATATCTATTGTAAGTTTTTATGGTTTTATTATGTATATACGCAGAAATCCAAGAAGTAGGGGTGGACCAAAAAATTTTCCCAGCCAGAGATCAATAAAAGCAACTTTATTCAGCACCATACAAGTGTTTGACCCGACACGAAGCCATGTTTCGACGGAAGAACCATCTGCTTCAGGGATCTGACACAGTACATAAAAAGATATGTAGGGTTAAACACTTGTGTGGTGCTGAATAAAGTTGCTTTTATTGATTTCTGGCTGTGAAGATTCTTTGGTCCACCCCTACTTCTTGGATTTCTTCTTAGACAACACATAGGGGTTTTTACCTTTACCTGTGGGTTTGTTTTGGTTTATTATGTATATACCCCAGGATTCTATATTGCATGCCTAGCGTTCCGTGCCAAAATCCAGGCATATTCTATAACAAAGTGCATAACTTAATTTGCTTAAAAAGCCAATCAGCGTTGTTAACAGCACTTAACAAGCAATAATTAACACTAATTGGCAATAATTAGAATTTACGCAGACAAATTCCTGAGCATATTCTGTAAGACAGAGCACTTAAATTCTTGTGCGTGCAGGCAAAAAGGGGCATGGTTATGGGCGGAGAAATGGGTGTTTCATGGGCATTCCTGAGCATATTCTGTAAGACAGAGCACTTAAATTCTTGTGCGTGCAGGCAAAAAGGGGCATGGTTATGGGCGGAGAAATGGGTGTTTCATGGGCATTCCAAAATTTATGTGCACTATTAGAGAATATGGCCCTCTGTGCCTAAATTTACACGCCAAGATTTTCGCCACATTTTCATTTATGTAAATGGAGGTGCATAGTTTTAGGTGCTGGGATATCAAGTAAGCATATTCTACATACCATGCCCAAAATCTAGGTGCCACTTATAGAATATGCTTAAGCGGAAATGTTTTCCACGTAGATTTTTCAAGCGCCATATATAGAATCTGGACCATAGTGTGTTATGTCTATTGTAAGTTTTTATGGTTTTATTATGTATGTTAATCTTGTAACCCCGCTTTGATTAAAGTGGGATATAAATGTAAAAATAAATGAATAAATACCCATGTATTTATTCATAGGTATTTATTCTGAGCACTATTAGAAATGCAGCATTGTATCAGTCTTACATGGTCTTTATATGACTGAAAAGGTAAAGTACAGTCTGCATCCTTAAAACACTTTCATTCCATGCAGGGCTGAAAATTAATATTTTAAAGTGTAGTGTAGTAAATAATGATTTAACCTTCAGTGGAATGGGTAATAACAAACTTTCAAAGTGCTGAAAAGCATTTTGGCAATGCATTAATCTGATTTCTCCATTCGCTTACTTGCTGCTTGGCAGTCTGCAGTAGTACCATTTTCCCAGTAAACATGCCAAAGCCATTTGCATTTTCAGTGGGAAGCCCTATTATTCTCCAGCTTTTCCTGTACCTTTCCGTGCCATCCCCACACCATGCCCAGAACATACAAGACGTTCATGCAGAATTAGTGCAGTCTATTTTGGGGGATGCCTGTTTGGATAGGTGAATCCTATGCCCCCCAAAAAACAAACCCCACTAAGGGACCCTTTTACAAAGCGTCAGTAAGCCCAACGTGGGTTTACCGCATGCTATCCCAGAACTACCGCCGGCCCAATACAGCCACCGGCAGTAGTTCCGGCTTCAGTGCATGCCATTTTTGGCATGCTAGAAAATATTTGTAAATAGCACAGTGCTAACCTGGTGGTAATCAGGCACCATGCACTGCCCGGTTACCCCTGGGTTACCGCAGGAGATCTTACTGCCACCTCAGGGGGTGGCAGTAACTGCTCCCCTCCCTCCCCCCCACAGGGCCACACATGGCCATTTTTAAAGGGCTTTTTACCCATTGTGGTAAAAAGGGCCCTGGCACAAAGGAAAAAAATGGCCCCTGCCGCTACCACAAGTTTCTTTTTCTTACAGCTTAGTAAAAGGACTCCTTAATCAGGATCCCAGACGTACTGAAAATTCAGTTTGGAAAGGACACTAAACATGAAATCTAGAGGGCACATAAGCATACACACAGACATAGTAATCTCATAAGCCTTTTTCGTGCAGAAGCTAGGCTAAAAATTAACCTTGCAAACATCAGGTGCTTTTTGTCCTGGTCCCATCACTGGATCTTGTCTACATCAAGCTGAGATACCGCAAAATGAGACCAAGTGGAAAGGAATAGGGCTGTTCTCCTCTTGGGTCCTCTATATACCTCTTCCTTCCCAATCTTTCTCCCCTTCTAAATTTTTCTTCTGATCATCCATGTCTCCTTCACTATCTATTAAATCATGAACATGGCTCAAATGTCAGTGGTCCCATCATTCCATGCTCTCCTCTACTCCTAATAAAAGGGTTTTTTTTATGACAGAAAGAAAATATTTCATTATTTTAAGAGATTAACCCTTCACATAGTAAGAATGATGCCACTGAGCTTTAGTGAAGCAGAGAATGTTGGGGAAGGCCATTGTTTTAAAAAAAACAAAGCACCAAGACGTATTTTTCCTACCTTCTATACTATTCAAGCCCCACAGATGAGGCACCACAGGGTCAGCTAATTAAATCTCAACATATCTGCTGCAAAGACTAACTGGTCAGATCAGACGTGGGAAAAACTACCAGGCTGTGCTTTCCATCCAACACCTTAATGCATAAAAATACATTACCTCCAGCCCATTGATGCTGGTTTTCCCCAGTTGCCCTGGCAACATCCTCAAGGAAGGCCCAAAGCATCTACCTTTTAGGAAATCCTAGACCACGCATCAATGGTGAATGTTTTGGGCTTTCCATGATGATGTCACCAGGGCAGCTGAGGAAAAGAGTGTAGCCATGCAGGAGGCTGAAGGAAGATTCAGGGACCACAGTCCCACACAGCCAGAGGAAAAATCAGGTACTGTGGTCCCATACAGCTGCCAAAAGGAGGAGTGAGGCTAGGTACCAAATAATTTATGCTACAAGTATTTGAGAATAATTCAAGAGTGATGACTAAAGTTATAAAAGGACACTTTTGGTATTCAGAAGTTAACTTTTTAACAGGCTTATGAGACTGTGTTATATGCACAGAAACTGGTAAATTTTAATGTCTGATTTTACAAGTAATACTAATGGATTCTAGGTCTGACTAAGCCAGGATGGGAACTGGAAACATTGGGAATCTGACTGAGAGAGTACTTAAGTCATGAAATGGGGGTGGAGGGACCAACCCTTTTTTGTTTTTTAGCTGCTCACATTTCAGTATAGCCCCTAAGCCAAAATGTTTGCTCAACTCTGGGTCAAACAATCAATTAATAAGCAGAGATTCCAATCAAAATTAAGTTTTGCAAGTGTTACCATGTCATAAGGGACTGGATGCACCAGGCCTGTTTAATTCCAATAACCACAAAAAGTGACGCAGTGTCCAACACGGAATACAGTGATAACAAAAGCTGGACAAAAAACACATATAATGGCAGTATGATACTAGTCAGTTTATTAAAACAAAGTCTGTCACAGCAAAGTTTTGGCTTATACCTGCTTCAGGGAGCATTTGAAGTTTACTAAATGTATAAAGTTAAATCATGGTAAATCCAAAACAGAGACCACTAACCCAAACAGGATAAAAAGTATATCCAAAAAACAGAGGGTATCCTTATTATATACTTTATTTAAAAAAAAATCTTAATGATACTCCAAAAAACTATGAAAAATTTAAACAGCTCTTTATTGATCCAACAATGACCACACAGAAGGCTAGTGGTTAGTGCAGTGGACTTTGATCCTGGGGAACTGGGTTTGATTCCCACTGCAGCTCCTTGTGACTCTGAGTAAGTCACTTAACCCTCCCTTGCCCCAGGTACAAATATGTATATACTATGTAAACTTCTTTGAATGTAGTTGCAAACACCACAGAAAGGCAATAATATATCAAGTCCCCTTTCCAACAGGGTTGAGCTCCCATAGAAAGATGAAGTGAATAATCTCAATCTCACACAAACGTTTTTTTTTTTTTTAATGTTCATTCAACTCCAAACTGCCATAACAATTTTGTACTCTTTGCTCCAACCGGTTTCATCCTCCACAGGCTTCTTCACGGAGCATACAGATGTCACACGATTGGATCACCTGGGACAGTATGTGGGGTGGGAGGTGATGCAGTCTTTAGGTTAATGGCTCAGTCCCTGATTCTGTCACGACTCGATTACTGCAACATAGACTTTTCAGGTTCCTCTAAGGCTTCCTTGAGACAACTGCAGATTGTGCAAAACACTATGATAAGATTTACGTTTTCTTTGGGTAAGTTTACTCCAGTAACCCCTTATATGTTAGAACTGCATTGGCTCCTGGTTGAAGCATGGGTGAAATTTAAACTAGGGATTATGGTTTTTTAAAATATTGTATGGAGATGCTCTGCTTTTTATGGTAGATGTGGTTAACAAGCCATTAGGTAGTAAATCTGATTGGATACGGGAATTACTTCTTTTATGCTACCCTTCTGTGCGGATAGTAAAGTATGCTAAAATTTTGTCTTTCTCTGTTTCATATCAGGCTAATGTTTTCTGGAACTCTCTGCCGCTTGAATTAAAATTTTTCTATTCCAAAAATATGTAACATCCGGTTTTTAGTTGGCTGTTAGTCTCTTTTATTGAATATTTGTATATTTGTTGATCTATAATTTGTTAAGAGTTGTTTTGAATCATCTGAATTGATTGGTTCACCTCTTTATTACTGGTACCCGTATTGAACTATTGTTGGTAATTGCAGGCTACAAATCCTATGTAAAGTAAAGTAGTGGGACGATGTAGCAAGGCTGGTTGAGAAGTTTGACTGCAGGATTGGAACAAACAGGGACAGGGGTGGGGTATATCAGTGTGAATGGTGTAAGAAAGAGGGAACTGTAAATGTGTGGGGATGGCATGATCACTAACAAGGGGCTATAGACTTAGATGTTTTTCAGCCATAATGGAACGAAACAAAACCATCCATGACCAAAACTAAGAAGTTTTGAGCAACACCTGTTTTTATAACGAATAAAGCACAAAAAGTTTCCCTAAATGACCAGATGACCACTGGGGGGAATCAGGGGTGACCCTCCAATACCCCCCCAGTGGTCTCTGACCACCCTCCCCTCCCCATACCCCCAAAACTGTTAATAAAATATGACTTACCAGCCTTTATGACAGCCTCAGACATTAAAGTCAAAGTCTATTAGAGCAGCATGCAGGTCTCTGGAGTAGTATAATGGTCTGTACAGTGTACTATTGAGTGGAAGACTCAGGTCCCTATCTCCCTCTACCTGTCACACTTGTAGTGGAAACTGTGACCTCTCCTAAAGTCACCAAAACCCTACTGTACCCACATATAGGTACCCCTTCACCCATAAGGGCTGCTGTAGTGGTGTACAGTGGAGGGTAGTGGGCTTTGGATGGGATTGGAAGGGCTCAGGGGATAAGATAAGGGAGCAAAAGTGAAGATGTGTACCTGGGAGCATTTTATGAATTGCACAGAAGTGCCATCTAGGGTGCCCCATTGCTCTCCTGGGATGTCTGGGGAACCAGTCTACTAAAAATGCTGGCTCCTCCTACATCCCAATGGCATGAATCTCTATTGTTTGCATTTATTCTGGGGGGGGGTTCTAAAATAGACCAAAAAACAAAACGTCCAAAGCACAAAACCTTGTTCGAAACAATATTTTCAAAAAGAAAAGATAGACGTTTTTTGTTTTTGAAAATGACCTTTCCTATTCAGATTTTGGACGTTTTGTGCAAAATGTCCACTCAGACTTAGATGACATATCGAAAATGCTCCTCTTGAGGCGTATTTTCAAAGCACTTAAGTTACCTGGAGGGGCATTTTCAACACTTTTTTAATGTTTTTCTCTTTCAAAAATGAGCCCCGTGGAGGGGTATAATCGAATGGCGCCGGCCAAATAGATGGCTGGCCATCTATATGGCCGGCGCCGTAAAGGGGCGAAGCCAACCGTATTATCGAAAAAGATGGCCGGCCATCTTAATCTCAACATTTAGGTCAAATGTTGAGATCGCCAGGTTTAGAGATGGCCGGCTTCGGTTTTCAGCCATAATGGAAACCGGGCCCAGCCATCTCAAACCCGGCGAAATGCAAGCCTTTTGGTCATGGGAGGAGCCAGCATTTGTAGTGCACTGGCCCCCCTGACATGCCAGGACACCAACTGGGCACCCTAGGGGGCACTGCAGTGGACTTCAAAAATTGCTCCCAGGTGCATACCTCCCTTTCCTTGGGTGTTCAGCCCCCCAAATCCCCCCAAAACCCACTCCCCACAACTCTACACCACTACCATAGCCCTAAGGGGTGAAGGGGGGCACCTACATGTGGGAACAGTGGGTTTTGGGGTTTTTTGGAGAGCTCAACATATACCACCACAAGTGTCAATGGTGGGGGGGGGGATGGGCCTGGGTCCATCTGCCTGAAGTGCACTGCACCCACTAAATACTGCTCCAGGGACCTGCATACTGCTGTCATGGAGCTTGGTATGACATTTGAGGCTGGCATAGAGGCTGGCAAAAAATGTTTTATTTTAATTTTTTGGGTGGGAGAGGGTTGGTGACCACTGGGGGAGTAAGGGGAGCTGATTCCCCGATTCCCCCTGGTGGTCATCTGGTCAATTGGGGCACTTTTTTCAGACTTGGTCCTAAAAATAAATGGACCAAGTGAAGCCGGCAAAATGCTCGTCAGAGCCGGCCATCTTTTTTCCATTATTGGGCGAAGCGGGCCATCTCGTAACCACGCCCCCATCCCGCCCCCGTCCCGCCTTCTGTACCCTGCCTTGAAGTTTGGCCGGCTCCGCAACGGAAAGCAGTTGGTGCCGAACAAAATCGGCTTTTGATTATACCGATTTGGCCGGGTTCAGGAGATGGCCGGCCATCTCCCGATTTGTGTCGGAAGATGGCCGGCGATCTCCTTCGAAAATAAGCTGGATAGTAACCTATGGAACTCTGTAAGTCTAAGTGCTTTGAAAATGAGCCCCATAGGCATCCAAGTTATGCTGGATATCAAATCTACTAGAAGAAAACCAAACATGCATACTTTAAGCACCCCGTTTTGGTGGGGAAGAGTAGAGATTGTGAAAATGTCCACAGAATCCAGTTATAATGTACTCTATGAGTATGAGTTTCTGGTTCTTAAAGCATAATATCTTCTTAAGCCAGGTATATATTAAAATTACCAGACATTATAACATTGGTACGGCAGCAAACACCAGAAGTTTCTTATCGTTTTCTGAAATTTACTTTTTTTGAATAAATATAGCCAATTTACTCACAGTTACTAGGTTTTCCGAAGATACTGCCCCAAGGCAAAAGACTTTGTAGTTCTGAGAGCTGTAATGAAGGCTGGAGATGGAAATTTGAAGAAAGCGAAGCTTTATGGCAGAGGCGGGAGAGCTGATAGGTGAATGAAGGTGGTTCAGAGATGGGATGCTGATTCATGCAATATCTTGTGAGAAAGAATGCAGAAGGACTGTCTGGTAAAGGTTGCCTCTTTGCGGATGATCCCAACCTCTGTAATAGGGTTGATACCCTGGAGGGTGTGGATAGCATGTGGAGGGATCTGACAAAACTGGAATAATGGTCCATTTATTGGCAACTCAAATTTAATGCTAAAAAATGCAGTATAGGGGTGAAGTACTTCTGTGTACAAAAGAAGAGCGAGACTTGGGGGGGGGTGATTGTTTCAAATGATCTCAAGGTGGCCAAACAGGTAGAAAAGGCAATGGTCAAAGCCAGAAGCATGCTCAGGTGAATAGGGAGAGGAATGGCTAGCAGAAGAAAAGAGGTGATAGTGCCCCTGTATAAGTATGTGGTGAGACCCCATTTATAATACTGTGTGCAATTCTGGAGACCGCATCTACGAAAAGATATAAACAGGATGGAGTCAGTCCAGAGGGCAGCTACTAAACTGGTCAGTGGTCTCTGTCATAAAGCATATGGGGACAGACTTAAGGTTCTCAATATGTATACATTAGAAGAAAGGCGGGAGAGAGGAGATATGATAGAGACATTTAAATACCTCTGTGGCATTAATGTACAGGGGGTGAGCCTCTTTCAAATGAAGGAAAACTCTGGAATGAGAGGGCATTGGATGAAGTTAATAAGCTCAGGAGTAATCTAAGGAAATACTTTTTCACTGAAAGGGTGGTGGATGAATGAAATCGCCTCCTGGTGGAGGTGGTGGAGATGAGGACTGTGTCTGAATTTTAAAAAGCATGGGACAGGCAAGTGGGATCTCTTAGGGAGAGGAGAAGATAGTGGTTGCAATGGTGGAATCTCATGCTATGGTGTCCACTTTGAGAGCATTGGAGATGCTCGACTAGAAGCTACCAGTGACAGTCACAGACTTGACTAACTGTGGAATAATATGTAGATATGCCACAACGTAGTCTCTTGGATCAAAACTGGTTCTGTTGTTGGTCTGTTATACTAATCTTCAGTTTTCTTGCCCATAGATCTCTTATACCAGTCATTTTAATACTCCTTGTTATCTCATGCCCAAGACCGGCAACCTGCTTACAAATCTCCAATATACAAGGAGTTTCTTTCAGTTGCATTGATGCTTTAGTCCACTTGAGGAGCATGTGGCATAGCTGTAGCCATTTAAAACAGTTTGCAAATAGTATGTTGTACACATGCTTTAACTCCTGAAAAGACATTAGTCTCCCTGCTGTCGGGACACAACATATGGTCAGTATTCTCTTCTGGATGCAGACCTCCCAGCAGGGGCACCTTTTGGTTATTTATAACTTATGATTTTAAACAATCCTTATTTTTTGTAGTGCACAGAGTTTGGACACTTGCAAAATTAAATAAAGTTGATTAAATGGTATCTGTCAAATGCTGATCTTATGCCCTGGAGCACAGTACACTAGATCGTACGCTATCCTGGGGATTCTACAAAGCGCGCCTAGAGATCCATGCAAAATTCCAAGCAGATTCTATACCAATGCGCGTAACTTAACAAGCTTAACAAGCTAATGAGCGCTGAAAACAGCACTTAATAAGCAATAATGAGCACTAATTGGCACTGATTAGAATTTAGGCGCACAACCCATTAAGTGTGTTCTGTAACGAAGTGTGCCGAACTTCTAATGCGCACAGGCAAAAATGGGTGTGGCTATGGGCAGGGAAATTGGTGTTTTGTGGGCATTCTGAAATTTGCACACATAGTTATAGAATATGGCCCACTGAGTGTATGTGACAGGATTTATGCCACGTTTTCGTTGGTGTAAATAGATAAGTGTAGTTTTAGGCGCTAAATATCAACCAAGCATATTCTATAATCGGTGCCTAAATCTCTCCATGGCAAGTTTTTCTTCATGTTCTCCTTTAGCCTTCTGAATCAATGCTTTGCATCTAGCTAGACACTGCTTCTGTTGCTTCTTATTTTCTTCAGTTGGATCCTTTTTCCATTCTTTGAAGGATGTTCTTTTGGCTCTAATAGCCTCTTTCACTTCACCTTTTAACCATGCTGGCTCTCGTTTACTCTTCATTCCACCTCTGTTACTACGTGGAATACTTCTGGTCTGGGCTTCCATGATGGTATTTTTAAACAATGTCCATGTCTGATTTTAAAGTCCTAACCTTTGTGGCCGACCCTTTCGCTTAATGTTAACCATTTTCCTCATTTTGTCATAGTCACCCTTTCAAAGATTAATGCTGCTACAGTAGATTTATTTAGTAACGTCACTCAAGATATCAGCTCAAATTTGATCATGTTATGATCACTGTTTCCCAGTGGATCCAACACCATTACCTCTCATACCATGCCCTGCATTCCACTAAGGACTAGATCCAAAATAGTTCCCACTCTTGTCAGTTCTTGGACCAGTTGCTCCAAGAAGCAGTCATTTATTACATCTAAGAATGTTACCTCCCTAGTGCTTCCTGATGTAGCATTTATCCAGTCATTATTGATGTAATAGAAAACACCCATTATGTTGCCGAATTTGCCAGCTTTCCTAATTTCTGTAAACAATTGTTCATCCGTCTGTTCGTTCTGTCCTGCCGGACGGTAATACAGCCCTACCAGTATATTTTTTCCCTTCACACATGGACTTTCTATCCACAAGGATTCCATGCTGCTATCTGTTTCATGTAGAATATTTATTTTGTTTGACTCAGTTCCCTTCTTAATATATAGCATAACCCCCACTCCAATTTGGTCCACTCTGTCATTGGGATATAATTTGCACCCTGCTAACACAGTGTCCCATTGATTGTCCTCCTTCCACCAGGTCTCTGAAATGCCTATTATATCCATTTAGTGCTATATACAATTCTCCTAGCCTATTTTTTAGGCTTCTAGCATTTGTACAGTAAGGTCAGCAATAGTGCAAACATCACAATCACACATTATCCAACCAACTACAGGATATGTACAGCACAAGTAGCAGCAGTGCAACCTTTCCTTCTGTAGCCAGCTCCACGCATCGTCAGCTAAATGACAAACTCTTCAAATCTCAAGGGAGTATTTTACATTCATCTGGGACAGATATTCTCAATACAGAAGGCTACTGCAAAAATATAAAAGACTTGAGAAATGGTCACATATCATTCCCCTTTTCCTTTTTCTTGTCTCTTCTGTTCCTCTGCTACCTCCTTCCAACACCTTACTCTCCAGACAACGTGCCTGTGGAATGCAAGAAAGCTTGAAGCTGATAAGTGCTTTTATCTCTGCCACAGGACAGAGCATCAGAGCTGCATCTCAGTTCCTTCATGCAAAGTTTTACAAGTTTTCATCACCTCTGTGGTTTTAATTCCTGATTCCACCACATTGCAGGATTGCTGATACAATAGCCCTTACCAATGCTGCAGGGTTATACACATCATACTGTTGTGATCCATCTCAGTTCTGTCGAGAATCATGAGTTCGTATCAGGGCCACCGAGAGGGGGGAATAGGGGGGACAAAAGTCCCCGGGCCCGGGCCTCCGGGGGGGGGGGCCCCGGCGCCACTGCTGCAGTGTGGCCCGCCCGGCTTCGGAACTAACCTTGTCTCCTTCTTTCACTTTGCGCAAGCAGCAGCAGGGCAGGCCACTCCTTCCTTCCGTGACCCGCCTTCGCCTGACGTAACGTCCGTGAGGGCGGGGCACAGAAGGAAGGAGGCGAGGTCTGCCCTGCTGCTGTTTGCGCGAAGTGAAAGAAGGAGGCTTAAGGTTAGTTCCGGGCCCGGTAGCGGGTGGAGGGGGGGCCCGGCGACTTCAGGTGGGCGGCGACCTCGGGTGGGGGGGCCCGGGGGGGCCTTGTCCCGGCCCCGGCTCTCGGCGGCCCTGGTTCGTATATACAGCTGACAGAACTAATTTTATTGCATGCCCCTATCAAACATTAATATATGTCCCTGTGTTAGAAAAAAGTCTATTGGAAGCAGCATCAATCAGGGTGAAAGAGGAGAAGCTCCTACACCTGATGGCCTATCACCAAAACCTGTGAAATTGAGCTCTTATTTATTTATTGGGATTTATTAACCGCCTTTATGAAGAGATTCACCCAAGGCAGTGTACAACAGGTACAGTTAGCATAAAACTTATAATTTATTAACAGCATAACAATAGTAAAATAACCAAGAACAAATTAAATACAATAAATGAGGTTAACTTGAAAACAGTAAATTGAAACCTAATAATAGAACTACCACGAAACAGTATCAAATATATACATATTTAACTGCACTGGAATTCAAATACCACAGATATAATATAATGTTAGCATAATACTAATGATACACCTAATAAGCATGCATTAGAACATTCAACTAACATAGATATGATGCTAAAGATTTTCTACAATATGACTTACCATATAGATGAAGAACCACCAAGAGCAGATATATGATGGGACTATCCCTCAGAATCAATATGGTTCCTGAAAAAGAAAGGCTGAAATTCTTCCAGCTTGCTTTCTTCTAAATTCAGAGTCAGCATATCTGAGGTCCACACACTCCATCTCACAACCAATTCTTCAAATAAAGTGAAAGTACTTTTCAAATTGCTACCATTGTGGAGGTCTGGTGGGTGTACATTTGTTCTGGAGAAAACTGGAACCTAAGCAGTCTATAATACTTTAACTGTACCAAGAAAAGGGAACCAAAGCTTACATACTGCAGTGTTCTCTAGCTTTAAATGCTTCCTTCTTCAGCCTTGCAGCCACATCTGAAAAAGGGATCTGTGTGGTCATCACCTACTAAGATCTGAATTACTACCTCATTTATTTTCTTGTGTTCCTTCAATTCCCAGGGGACTTTTAGCCCACCTAGTTAATAAGTTATCAGTTGTAAGAGACTCAGATGCTGCAGGATGGTGAAATTTATTATTACCTGTCAATTTCCTTTCCTTAACTCCTGCTAGACCAGTCCAGACCAATGGGTTGTGCTCCTATACCAGCAGATGGAGGTAAAGATTCTGAACTCTTCCAGTGAGCTCACCAGTATAAAGGTTGGTGCAGCCCAGAACCCTTCGGTATGCTACTGCCACAGCAGAACAGGGCAAATTGTACCAACTGTGTACCCTAAAAGGAACCATTGTGGCATATATCAGCCCAACAACAATACTGAAACAACTATATATAAAACCCATGGAGAGAGCAAAGCCCAAAGATATCCCCAATAACACCATAGTCCTTAAGGATAGGCCCTGCAGATCTAGCAGAACTCAAGAAAAGGAAATTAACAGGTATGAATAACATATCATCCTGCTAGACCAGTTCAGACCAATGGGATGTAAAAAGCAATAACTTACTGGAGGGGGAAGATAAGGCCCCCCGAAGCACTACTCTGGCAGAGTCCACATCATCCTGGGCTAGAATATTAATTTTGTGGTGCTTTACAAATGAATGCAGCAATGACCGTGTTACTGTCTTGCAAATATCCTCTAGTGTGACCAGCCAGGCTTCCACTCAGGACGTCACCTGAGCCCGAGTAGAATACACATATAGACTAGTTGCAACAACTTTTCAATGAATGATGTAAACTGCCTTCATTGTAGCCTTAGAGATGCATAATCGAACGACGCCGACCAAATAGATGGCTGGCCTGGATATGGCCGGCGCCGTAAAAGGTGGTACTGAACAGTATTATCGAAAAAGATGGCCGGCCATCTTTCATTTCGATAATACGGTTGGGGCCAGCCAAATGTCAGAGATGGCCGGGTTTGAGATGGCCAGCCTCGGTTTTCACCGGTAATGGAAACTGAGGCCGGCCATCTCAAACCCAGCCAAATCCAAGGCATTTGGTCAAGGGAGGAGCCAGTATTTGTAGTGCAGTGGTCCCCCTGACATGCCAGGACACCAACCGAGCACCCTAGGGGGCACTTCTAAAATTTTTTAAAAAATAGCTCCCAGGTGCATAGCTCCCTTACCTTCAGTGCTGAGCCCCCAAATCCTCCCCAAAACCCACTCCCCACAACTGTACACCACTACCATAGCCCTTAGGGATCAAGGGAGGCACCTACATGTGGGTACAGTGGGTTTTGGGGGGGGGGGGTTGGAGGGCTCCCATTTACCACCACAAGTATAACAGGTGGGGGGATGGGCCTGGGTCCACCTGCCTGAAGTGCACTGCACCCACTAAAACTGCTCCAGGGACCTGCATACTGCTATCATGGAGCTGGGTATGACATTTGAGGCTGGCAAAAAAATGTTTTTTTTGGGTGGGAGGGGGTTGGTGACCACTGGAGGAGTAAGGGGAGGTAATCCCCCATTCCCTCCGGTGGTCAGATGGTCAGTTGGGGCACCTTTTCGAGGCTTGCTCGTGAAAAAAAAGGGACCAAGTAAAGTCGGCAAAATGCTCGTCAGGGCCGGCTTTCTTTTTATCCATTATCGGGCGAAGCCGGCCATCTCTTAAGCACGCCCCCATCTCGCCTTCTGTACCCTGCCGACACGCCCCCTTGAAGTTTGGCTGGCTCTGCGACGGACTGCAGTTGAGTCCGGCCAAAATTGGCTTTCGATTATACCGATTTCGCCGGGAATTCAGGATATATCTCCCCTATTGGAAGAATTTTTGACAGAAGTAACAACGCGATGGACTTTAATAATATCATTTGTATTTGAACAATATTTAAACTCGGTAATAAAGTTATACTTTAAGAATTCTTTAAAAACATTTTGTGGTCATACAATATGGATTTTTCCAGATGTGACAAAGACTACGCAAGACAGAAAGAAGTTGTTTCTAGCTCTCAGGGAAGAGACGAGGGCGTTGGGAGCAGCATTCTTATTGGCGTATCCATGCAAATGCCTAATTCGGTTCTTGGGCAACAAATATGTTTTCTTCGAACCAGAACAACTTCAAACATTTTTGGATATGAAGAAACTAGCCAATAGACCCGAAGGAGTGATAAATGGAACAACTGATTAAGTATAAAATAGGATGGGATTATTCAGGCCTGGCCATTTACCAATAATTTTGTTTCCTAGTGGTATCTTGGATCTCCTCATCTGTTATGCACTGCCCCTCCTTTTAGGTAATTGTGGTCTAAGAAAGAGATTGGTTGTAAATTTCTAAAAAAAATATTTTTCCTTTTCTTTATTATTTGTTTAATTTATCTCTGTATTTCAGTTTGTAAGTCATGCTTGTAATAGAATATAAATGCTATAAATAAATAAATAATGTCTTGAGCATCACATCCAGAGATGCTGCTGAAAGGGGCTCAAACGACGACTGAACCAAGGCAAAGAGATTCAGATCCAAAGGTGGAACAACCAAGCACCTAGGGGGCCTAAGCAACTTGACTCCCTCTCAGAAAACGGGCAATATCCAGATGAGAAACTAACAATGAACTGAGGACTGGCCCACAAAAACAAGCTAAGGCCGAAATGTGCACCTTTTTTCAAATCTTTTTATTGAATTTTTGAGAACAGTTAACAAACAGCACAGCGAAAACAAAAAAAACAATGAAGAGCTACAAAGTACTAAAGAAAATACAAGTCCATCATTACAGAAACATAAGACAAAAAGCAATCAACTAAGGCCATGTAACTCTTGCACATATTTATTTATTTATTTATTTATTTATTTTATTTATGCATTCTTGTATCTTCCTGTTATCCAAAAACAAGCTTCAGTTCAAAGTGGCTTACAGTTTACAGTAAAATTACATATATGTCAAACAAGGACCAAATATCTTTATCTTCCAATATACAATCCATCCATTCAGCAGCAACAGCCTCACATTTTGCAAAAAGACACACAGAGTGCCATTAAAAAGTAAAGTGTCTTTCCAGGTGCACAGGGCATTCTGACTGGCCACTGCCACCAAAACATTAAATAATCGATGCTGAGAAAGTGATAACTGCCCAGAGAGGTCATCAGCTTTCCAAAAAAACAATATGGTAGGAGAGATTCTTATTTAATTGAAAAATTTGATCAAAATGTGCATCATGAGAAAATACAAGGCTAAGCTTTTATCCAAACCATCCTGCAAAAAATCCAAGATATCTAAAATTGAAGCACACAAGATTCTCCAAACACGAGTATAAGCCAGGTAGGTGGATCTACACTTAGAGCTTAGCAAGGTTGAAATCACTCTGGAAGAGTAACCTCTTTTTAAGAGCTGCACTCTTTCATGAGCCACACTGAAAGACAATACAGAGATGGATCCGGCATCTGCACCAGACCCTGCCATAATAGCCTGTCCAAGACCGAAAACAGCAAGGGAGCCCCTACCACCAGACAGACCAGATCCCTGTACCAAGGGTGCCTCAGCCAATTGGGCTTCACCAGAACCACCAAGCCTCCATGATGCTCCGTGGAAGATCCTGCCTATCAAGGGCCATGGTAGAAACACATATAGGAGAAGAGACGTCAGCCAAGGTTGAACCAAGGCATCCATGCCTTCCACCCACAGGTATTTTCTGCGACTGAAGAATCAGAAGCTTGGCATTGCTTGTGTCACCATGAGATCCAGAGCTGGAGTGTCCCACCAGTGCACCACCAACACAAAGGCCTCAAGTCCTAGACTCCACTCACTGGGATCCAACAAATTTCAACTGAGATAGTCTGCATTGCACATTGTCCACTCCAGCTACAAGCACTGGTAAGATGTCCAGGGGATGAATCCCCACCCAGACCAACAGGGACATTACCTCTTCTGCCACTTGAGGGCTCTTTGTCCTACCTTGATGATTTACATATGCCACCATCATGACATTGTTCGATAAAATCTGAACCGACTTGTACCACACCAGGTCCAGGAATGCTTGAAGCACAAGACAGACTGCCCTGGTCTCCAGCCTGTTGATGGATGAAACTGCTCCTTCCCAAGACCTTGGGCTACCTATCTCAAACGATGAACTCTCCAACTTTTGAGATTGACATCTGTGGTGACCAGAATCCATTGTAGAGGCTCAAGAGGCATCTCCCATTGAAGATGAGCATCCATTAACCACCAGGCCAGAGTCTTTCTCATCTTTCCGAATAAGGAAAGGTGCACCTGAAGGTCCTGCAACTACAGAGTCCAATGAGCAAGCAGGGAACATTGTAGAGGGTGCATATGAGCCCTGGTCCATGGAATCATCTCTATAGTTGCAACCATGGATCCCAATACCTGAAGGTAATCCTACACCCATGGCCAGGCCACATATTGAAGATGATGAATCTGCTCCTGCAGCTTCTGGGCTCTGTCCTCTGTAAGGAAAATCCATTCCAGACAGGTATTAAAGTGCACCCCTAGATACTCTATCACTTGCAAAGGCACAATCTGCTCTTGGTTTAGTTAACCACCCAGCCAAACTCCTCCAATAACTGAATCACCCTCTCCATGGCCTGAGCACTCTCCCTTACTGACTTCAGTAAAATAAACCAATTGTCCATATAAGGGTGAACCAGGATGCCCTCCCTGCACAAGCCCGCTGCCACAATGACCATCGCCTTGATTCTGGGCACTATCACCAGACTGAAAGGCAAAGTGCAAAGTGGTGCTCAATAATGTCAAAACACAGGAAATACTAATGGGCAGGCCTAACGGGAATATGCAGGTACACTTCAGAGAGATTCAGAGAGGTAAGGATCTCACCCCCCGGACTGCCACTATCACCAAATGACGAGCTTCCATATGGAAGCAAGGCACCCTTAGAGCTCTGTTGACCCCCTTGAGATCCAGAATAGGATGAAATATGCCTTCCTTTTTTGGGGACAATGAAGTAGGTGCAATATCTTTCTGTATCTAATTCTGCCTGAGGAACTGGCATCACAGCTTGCAGTTGCACCAGCCTCCACAGAGTCTCCCTGACCACCTTTGCCTTCCAGTGGGAGCACCAAGGGGACACCCGCAGAGACCGTGTGAAACTCCAGAGCATAACCATCTCTGATGACCTGCAGGATTCACTGGTCCTCCATGATTTTGAACCACCTCTGGAAAAACTGCTGTAGATGACCTTTGATAGCCACCAGAAGAAGGGCCATGACACCTTCATTGAGGACCATGTGACTGTCCAGAAGGGACAGTTTTTGTGTCCTGCCCTTTCCTCCCTGAGACCATTCCCAAAAGACTGCCCCCTCTGGAAATACCTTGGTTGCTGGGAGACACCCTGGACAGTACTGGTGAGCCTCACAAAATTTTCCACAAGCTGAAAAACCTAGACTGGTTCCCTTGGGTTTATCCTCCAACACCCTGGGTACCTTCAACTTCCCAAAGTTCTTTACCAGTTTGTCCAGGTCATCACCAAAGAGGAACCTTCCCTGGAAAGGAAGCCAGGTCAACTTTGACTTCGATGCCAGGTCTGCAGACCAATGATGCAACCAGAGGGAATCGCAAGCCACAACAATAACAGCAATACCCTTGGAGAAGGCCCTGACTATGTCATAGGAGGAGTCTGCCAAGAAGGATACACCCATCTCAATCCTGCAAATCTCAGATACCTGCAGAGATGGAGTCAACAGACTGCTCCTCCCAACACAGACACACATGGGCCACATAACTACTGAAGACCATTCTCTGCAACAGCCACATTGAACGCTTGCTTCAAAAGGGTCTCCATCCTGCAGTCCTGAGGATCCTTAAGCACGGTCTCGCCTTCTACTGGCAAAGTAATCTTTTTCATCATTGCTGTGACCAGCACATCTACCTGAGGAAGCTTAAACCTCTCCTTTACCTCAACAGGGAGTTGATAAATGCACACCATAGATCTACGCACCTTAAAATCAGCATCTTGCGTTGCCCACTCTGCTGAGATTAGGACATCAAATGCTTTTTGCATGGAGAAAGTCCACAGGGGCGCCTGACACCCTCCATGAGAGGGTCACTTCCTAGAATCCTCTACTGGTCCCCTCAGACTCAAAGTTGAGGACAGAGACCACCTTCCTATTTACTTAAAACAGCACCCACAGACATAGAGGTCTGCAGCTCCTGCAGCTCATCTTGGTGGAAAAGGTGCATCAATGAAGGATCAACCCCTGGAGGAAGATTTTCCCCTGATGGAACATCCACAGTGACCCCTAGATAGAAGATCCTCTTCTGGAGCCTCAAAATCATAGGGAGCCCCCCAAGTCATCGTCCTACCAGAAGGGATCTTTTTGCATTTCCCAGCTTACAGCCATCCTGCTGCATGCAGTAAGCTTAATACTTAGAGAGGACAAAGTCCAGAGGAAAACCCATGTCCCTGATTCTGAGAATGATGTGTCTCCACCAGATCCAGATGAGTAGGAACCTCCAGGGAATCCAAAATGGTGTCAGTTCCCACTGAAAATGGCCCTGCCACCATTTCAGCAACTGACCCCTCACTGTCACTCCTGGGCTCCACAGCTGGACTGCTGCCCAAAGCTGAAGCTGTGCCTGACCCCACAAGTTCCTCCGATCTGCACCCCACACAAAATTTTTGACATCCACCAGTGACACCTATGCGGCACTTGCTACATGAACAACAGCAGTGTAACTAAGGCATGACCCGTGGCCAAAAGTGGCACTGTGCCCCCCTCCCACCTCTGCCTCAGTGAAGCGAAGGAGAAGCAGCACCAAGAGACAAACACACTCCCTGAACAAAAATCAATTTGCACCCCAAGAGATTATGCGCTGAACTGTCTTTTTTTTTTTAATCAAACAACTTTTACTCACATTAGTGAGTGGAAACTTGAAATCATAGCTCAATATACACTTGTTTTTAAGGAATTATCTTAGGAGATATGAATATCCACTTGGAAAATTGTAGAGATGTTTCAGTACAGCAGTTTTTAGATTTTTTGTTGCAATTGGATCTTAGGATTGATACTGATCAAGCGACACATAAAGATGATCATAAGCTTGATTTTTTGGCTTTCACCAAAAGGAATGACTCAGAGACACTAATAGGACATCATAAGTAGGATGCAGTTCCTTGGACGGATCATTTTGTTTTGAATTTTTTTCTAAGACCATTTAAGAGCTTTCAGTCCAGGTCTAAGATTAATATATGTCTTGGCCGGGGAAAAATTGATGCAGAACATTTTTGGCAGAAAGTGGGGGTGAGAACTGAAATTAGATACAACAACCAGAACAACAGCTACAGGTTTGGAATAATGCAGTGTCTTATCTTTAGATGAATTAGCACCTCTGAAAAAAAGGAATGGTTGTTTAAAATGGAATCACTGGTATACACCAGAGTTGCCAAATCTTAAGAAGGTCTGTAGTAGGCCAGAAAGATCTGGGAGTAAAACTAAGGATCCTGGTGTTTTTAGACAGTGGAAAGAAGAGATTAAAATATATAAAAATTCTGTTGTTATGTCAAAAAGGGAATATTATGGAAAAATGATAACTGACTTGGAAAATTCATCAAAACAGTTTTTCCAAATTTTCAACTCATTGATAACAACTGATAAGATCCAAATGATTTCTCAAGAAATACAACCTACGGCAGATGAATTAGTAAATTATTTCCGCACCAAAATAGATATTATTAGGCAAAGTCTTATTGAAACCAGACAGGATTGCCAATGTTGGGAGCAACAGGAGGAGAGAGGAGATAACTCTGTGAAAGGAGACCTGCTATGGAATGAATTTCTGGAAGTTGATACAAATACTATTAATAGCTACCTCAAAAGGTTGTCTAAGAAAGCTAGTTACTTAGATGTTTGTCCTTCCTATTTACTTAAAACAGCACCCACAGACATAGTGATCTGGTTGACAATGTTTGTTAATTCTATTCTGAGTACTGGGAGTTACCCCCTTGATTTGGCATATATTATGCTGACTCCTATTCCCAAAACAATGGTAACTGATTTGTCTAAGCCTGAAAATTATAGACCAGTGGCAAGCATACCATGGCTTCCTAAACGTATTGAATCTGTTGTGAATACTCAATTATGAATACTCAAATACTACTTGAGCAAAGTTGGCATTCTTATATTTCACAACATGGTTTCAGATCACTATCCAGCTTATAATCGAAAGACAAAAACGCCTATATTGCGACCTAAATCGGGAGATAGACGTTTATCTCCCAAAAACGATTAAATCAATATAATGGAAACCAACGTTTCAGTGCGTCCATGTCGCTCCTACGTTTACTTAAAAACGCCCAAATAAGGGGCATGTCGGGGGCATGTTAGGGGCAGTGATACGACGTGGTCGTGTACAACGTATAACGGATAGCGAAATGGCTCTGGTTGAGCGGGAAGACGGGTATAATATGTTGGACCCGAAATAAAAGCAACCAGAGCAAGGGGGAAATCGTCTTTAGACCCATTACCGATTGTGTGTAGTTGGAGAGTGGCGAGATCATTGGTGGAAGAGCTGAATTGGTGGTTACAGAGAGAAAGCCAAGCGTGTTGAGTACCTGTGACGTTCGTCTGTGTGCCCTGCCTCTTTTGTGTCTTACCCTTTGACCTTTCCCTACTCCTACTCCTTTGCTCCATCGCCCCCTTCCCCTCCCCCTATCCCTCCCCATTCACTGTTCCCACGTGTATACTCTATTCCCTGAGCTCCGTTTGTCTCTGTGTTCTTGTACTGTTTGGCGAGTGAGTGGCCAGAGGGCGTGGTAGCTGGAAGTGAGAGATCTGTGTGTGTTGGTGTTTGACTACTAGTCCTAATACTTGCACTGGTGGTGGGGATATGGATGCACTTAATGCACTTGTGGCATGCATGCTACACGAAGAGGCCACCCACCGCAGGAGGTATTCACGGCCCCGAGTGTTTAGGCCCCGCACCACCTTCCTACAACTCACTGACCAGCAGTGTCTAACAAGGTTCAGGTTTGATAGGGCCACCATTCTTCAGCTGTGTGAGCAGCTGAAACCCCTCCTTCAGCCCCAGACACGTAGGAATAACCCCATCCCTGCCCACCTCAAAATCACTTCCTCTCTCTCTGTCCTGGCCACTGGGAGTTTCCAATCCGTATTAGCTGCTAACACAGGACTCACCCAGGCTTCTATTTCACACTGTCTCACCCAGTTCCTGGATGCCTTTCTAACTCACACCTCACACTACATCACTTTCCCCACCACCCCCCAGGCCCTGCACTACAACATGGCTGACTTCTATGCTTTTGCTAGATTTCCCTCGGTCATCGGTGTGATAGACTGCACACACGTAGCCCTCAGACCCCCCCCCCCCCCCCCACCGGCCACACGAAGCCACCTACAGAAATAGGAAGGCATTTCATTCTATGAACATGCAAGTTGTATGTGATGCCCAGGGGGAGATATTAGACGTGTGTGCCAGGTACCCTGGGTCCACCCACGATGCCTACATCCTACAGCACTCGGGCATTTTCCGCAGGTTCGAGCGAGGGGAGTTCATTGGTGGATGGCTACTAGGTAAGTGCAACATGCATGTACCCATACTATACCTCCTCCACTGGGCAACCCTCCGCCCTGGCTTCTTCCACCTCACTCCACAACCCACTATCCAAATCCCCCCCTCCCCCCCTGTACCTGCTCCAAGCAATACACACTCATCTATCTCATTCTGCTTTTCTCCAAAGGTGACCGAGGCTACCCGCAGAGGACATGGCTCATGACCCCCCTGATCCACCCACAACCAGGGGCAGAAGAAACCTACAACAGGAGACATCGCAGCACCCAGGGGATCATTGGTTTGTTGAAAAACCGGTTCCACTGTCTGGACCGGTCTGGAGGAGAGCTGCTCTACAGTCCAGAAAAGGTGGCCAAGATCTTTGTAGCGTGCTGCATGTTGCACAATTTGGCCCAGCGCAGAGGACAGCCTCTCCCAGAGGAGCCAAAGCCACCACCAGAAGAGGCCCCACACGGCGGAACCGCCTCCTCAGGGACTCAAGGTCCCGGTGCACTCCGAAGCATCTGTAAGATATAAGTTTGTAGAGCAGGGGTCAGGGGGGGATGGTCCTTTTTGTCCTCTGCACACATTGATTTGTTATTCAAATAGCAGAGAGAGAGGGTCAACAGTGTTGGGGGGGGGGGACCACCTCCATTGGTACTGAATCATAGGAGCCACCTTTTTACCATTTTGGGGGGTGCAACCCCCAGTGGAGATTACCCCTCCCTCCATACATACAAGGCATTTATTTTATATTGGGGGTGCTCAAGCACCCACAGCAGCCACCGAGTTGGTTCCTATGCAGATGATGCTATAGAGGTGGCCATGAGGCCAGAAAGTACCGTTTGTATGCATTATAATGTATGCTTGTAAAACTACTTTATATATGTTATCATTACCATGTTATAAAGTATGGTATACGTTTAATTGCTATCATGTTTCCACTATTCAGATGTGTTGTAAGCCACATAGAGGCTGCAAAGAAGGGTTGGAAATGTGGCCTTCACAGGCAAGAAATACATAAATAACGAAATACATTGTTGTAGGGATGTGGGAATGGTCGTCCTTTCAATAACATACATTTTATTAGTGATTGTGCATGTTCCTATATTACTCATTATCCTTGCATGCACACTCCAGTTACTGGTGGTAACATTGATGACGGAGCTGTTATATGTGTAGGTACAGGAGGGGGGGGTGGCCCATAACCTTACCTTTCAAGCCTGTCCCTAATGCGGGACCAGGCTCGCATGGCCTGGAGCCTGGGGGGCAGGTGGTGATGCTGGATGAAGAGCCTGTGCCAGTGCCTTAGGCACAGACGCACCAGCAGCAGGCTCTCCTCCTGGCCGAAGTTCGGCTCACGTCGCTGCGCCATTTTTTCCATGTGTTGGAAAACAAGTGCCTTATATAGATGACCTTGCGTGAGGGACGTCGTTTCATGCACAGCTCCATATATGGATGACCATCCCATATATGGCCCTATCAGCACGTGGACGCCGTCGTAAGCATAGACGTCTTTGACATGCACATGCCTGGTTATGTGTGCGGAACGTGCCTTATATAGATGAGTATGAAGCACCCCACCCGACCCTTTTCACATATACACAATATGCATATAGTTGCATGTTCAGTAGGTGTACAGTGCATGCAGGTCCGGACATGCAGATGGGCACATATGAGGAAAATATGGGTGGAGCAGCATGATTTTTCTGTAGTTGACGCATATACGCGATCCTCATATTTTCCCGTACCTGGATGGCCAGAACAACATGTACTGTACTTGCGGTATACCTATGTACATTCTTTTACACACTTTCTGATTTGGTCGTTTGCACCTGCAATAATCGACAGTGTTAGGGCGCCCAATTTAGTCACACTTATGCGCTCCTCATTTGATTGTTTTGCTACAGGGATAATCTATTATCGAAAAATGCCCATACTATTTTTCGATTTTACATGTCTAATTTTGGACTATTTCTTAAGAACGTCCTAATTCGTACTTGGACGATCTTTCAATTACGCCCCTCTTTATAGTATTGAAACTTTGTTGCTGGAAACAGTAACTGGAATCAGGCTGACTTGGCTCTAAGGAAAGCAAATGATTTTGCTTCAATTCAATATATCAGCCACCTTTGATGCAGTGAACCATGATCAACTGTTGAATATGCTTAGTCAGATTGGAGTGAGTGGTACTATTTTGAAATGGCTTAGTGAGTTTTTATAAAGGAGAATATATAGTGTAAGAAAGGATTCCAAGGTATCCTTGCAATGGAATGCAGATTGCAGAGTTCCTCAAGGGTCACCGTTGTCTCCTTCCTTGTTCAACATCTATTTAAGTATCACGGGAACAATGCTGTCCACCTTGGGAGTATTGGTCTACTCATATGCTGATGATATTTTTGTTCTGTGTGAAGCTCGAGAAAAGTTTGAAGATACTATGACTTTCTCAAGGGAGATTGTCATCAAAACTGATAACTGGGCTAAAGCTAATTTTCTGAAATTGAATAGACTAAAGAAAAGACTAATGGTTGTTTGGGTTGGAGATTATGAGAAGCTGACAGCTAAGTGGTTGGAATTGGGTACAGGTGAGAAAACTAATGATGAGGACTAATCAAAAGTGCTGGGCTATAGAAATGCTAAATAGTAGTAGTAGTAGTAGGATTGAATTACATTTGAAGGCTTTATCTTAAAAAAAAAAATTCCAATTATGGCAGCTGAGAGCAATTCGGTCTAAATTACACCCAGTTAACTTTAGAACAGTGGCACAGAAAATCCTGATACCATACTTAGATTATTGTAACTCACTATTTGGGGTCTTACGGAAAAAAAAACATTACAAAAGCTTCAGTATCTGCAGAATACAGCTTCAAGATGGATTTACAGCCTATATTGGCTTCCTGTATCTTCAAGATTGAAGTTTAAGCAAACATGTATGATGTACAAAATACTGTACGGTGATGGATCTGGTAGACTGATTAATTATGTGCATTTCCCATCATCTTTTTCCTCAGGTAGAATGGAACACTGTTTGAAATTAAATTATCCATCCTTTAAGGGTGTTCAGAAGAAATCCATGCCAGCATGTTCCATCAGGGAGTTAGGCTTTGGAACAGACTGCCTTTAGAAATTAGGCTGCCAAAACAGCAGGTATATCTTTGGCCATTTTAAACTTAACCAGTCAGTGTTGAATATCGACTTGGCTGGTTAAATTTAAACCGGCCAGAAACCACCCGGATATTAAATGCCGGTCACCGGAAATGGCCCAGCATTGAATATCCGGGCTGACCGCCAACCGTGGGAGTAGCCGGGCCTCCCTCCAGCATTCTAATATTGGGCCCTAATTCTATAAAGTCATCTGGGTGCCAAGATTCCATTATAGAATATTAGCGTACTTCAGCCTCAATGCGTCTGCATTTTAGCATGCCCACCTATGCCATGTGAATGGCAGATGAAGTGGGTAACATACATAGTAGATGATGGCAGAAAAAGACCTGCATGGTCCATCTAGTCTGCCCAACAAGATAAACTCATATGTGCTACTTCTTGTGTATACCTTACCTTGATTTGTATCTGCCATTTTCAGGACACAGACTGTAGAAGTCTTGCCCAGAACTAGCCCCACCACCCAAACACCAGCCCCGCCTCCCAATCTCGGCTAAGCTTCTGAGGATCCATTCCTTCTGCACAGGATTCCTTTATGTTTATCCCACGCATGCTTGAATTCCGCTACCGTTTTCATCTCCACCACCTCCCGTGGGAGGGCATTCCAAATATCTACCACTCTCTCCGTGAAAAAATACTTCCTGACATTTTTCTTGAGTCTGCCCCCCTTCACTCTAATATCATGTCCTCTCGTACTACCGCCCTCCCATCTCCGGAAAAGGTTCATTTGCGGATTAATACCTTTCAAATATTTGAACGTCTGTATCATATCACCCCTGTTTCTCCTTTCCTCCAGGGTATACATGTTCAGGTCCGCAAGTCTCTCCTCATTCGTCTTGTAACGCAACTCCCATACCATTCTCGTAGCTTTTCCTTTGCACCGCTTCCATTTTTTTACATCCTTAGCAAGGTACGGCCTCCAGAACTGAACACAATACTCCAGGTGTGGCCTCACCAACGAGTTGTACAGGGGCATCAACACCTCTTTTCTTCTGCTAGTCACACCTCTCTCTATACAGCCTAGCAACCTTCTGGTACGGCCACCGCCTTGTCACACTGTTTTGTAGCTCTTCAGATCCTCAGATACTATCACCCCAAGATCCCTCCTCTCCCCATCTGTAACTATCAGACTCTCCCGCCCTAACACATACTTCTCCCGTGGATTTCTACTCCCTAAGTGCATCACTTTGCATTTCTTCACATTGAATTTCTAAATGCCATACTTTAGCACATAACTTACAGTATTCTGTATGTTGTATGCGTAAATGTTGGTCCCGCACATGCTTCTCCCCTTTGAACGACCCCTTGCATTTATGGACTAGGCAAGTTGTGCACTTATTTACAGAATAGCATTGAGCGTTCAAGTAGCATTAGTGCTATTATTCAATAAATCTATGCAATCGGCACATTAATTTAGACACCAAGTTATAGAATGAGGCATATGGTTTAAGGCTTATTATTTTGAGGTCGCGTGATGCTGTGATAGTGGGAGAACATTAGTCGGACTGGCTCCAAGGCCCCAACCCTATTTCTACAGTAATTCACCTCTTTGTGCAGCCGGGTCGTTTTGGAGCCTTGGTGGTGTGGAGGAGTATTTATGGCAAACTAGTAAAAAAGGCCCGTTTCTGACACAATGAAATGGGCGCTAGCAAGGTTTTCCTCGGAGTGTTTATGTTTGAGAGAGTGTTATGTGAGAGTGTGTGTGTGTGAGAGAGAGGAGTCTGGGTGCGAGTGTGTCTGTGAGAGAGAGAGGTGTGTGTGTGAGAATGAGAGTGTGTGCAAGTGCTTATGTGAGACACAGTGTGAGAGAGAGTGTGTTTCATACAGATACAGTGTGTGCGAGAGAGAGAAGTGTGTGAGACACAGACTCTCTGTGAGACTGAGTGTATGAGACCAAGAGAGTGTGTGAGTGACTGTGTGACACATAGAGAGTGAATGTGATACAGTGTGAGACATAGAATGAGTGAGAGACAGTGTGTGAGAGTGAGAGAGAGAAAGACATGACTGTGAGAGAGGACTATGTGTGAGAGAGAGTGTGTGTGTGACAGAGATACCTCCCCCCCTCTTTGGTGTCAGGCCCCCCCCTCCCTCCCTCTCTCTGGTGTCAGGCCCCCTCTTTCTCTCTGGTGTCTGAGCGTTACTGTGCAGGACGCTGAGCTCTGGCTGTGATTCAAGGAACTGACCAATCCTATTAATAGAATGCACCTCCAACATTCTGAAGCCGAGAAACCTCGTGTGGTTGGTCACTTCTGCTTGTGACGAACCCGGAAGTACGTGATGTCAATTCAGGAGATGGATACAGAGAGCAGGAATGCCTCAGCCATGCAGTCAGTTTCAGAATGTTGGAGGTGCGTTTTATTATATAGGATATAGGATATTATCGACAGCAGCAGGCGAATGTCTGTAAAAGTTGGTAGGAGTGCATAATTTGCTTATCTGAACTGGTCTGGAGGACCGTGAGTGCACCAAGCAAATGGAGGACAAAATGGCGGAGCTGCTACCAGCATGGTATCGCAGTTTACAGAGGGTGACTGATGCAGGTGGGTACCCGTGCACTAGGACCTAGGTTGGAAACCTTGTCCAGTCAATATCTCATCTGGAGTAGCAACTTTCTGAGATGCAGAATCGGACCACAGAGCTCGAACCAGCATGTGTCCACGCTTGAAGATGTATCGCACATGGAGACCGCAGACATGGATTCCATAAAGGCACAACTTCATCAGCATGCTGAAAAATTGGATGATCTCAAAAATAGATCTAGGTGTAGTAATCTGCACTTTTTGGAAATTCCAGAGTTCGTGGCTGATAATCAATTGCTTTCAGTGATGGAAAACTGGTTAGAGCTGGAGTTACCTATGCAGGCAGGCCTGGGCCCCGCGAAACTGGAACAGGCACATTGCTTGGGCCAAAAGCTGCGCCCACGTGTGGTCATTGCAAAACCGCACAATTACATTCATACAGTGAAAATTCTCCGCCAGTATAAAGCCTATCAGGATGCAATGCACTATGGTGGTCATCCAGGATTTCTCGCTGGCGTTGACTGAGCAGCAGAAGCATTCTATCCTTATTCACTGTGCTGGCTGAGAAGCGGGTGTGCTTCAGTTTTTGTCCCCATGCATCTGAAGGTCCAGCATGAGGGCCACTGGAAGACTTTGGATACTGTTTTGGTGGCGAAGGATTTTCTTAACATTCTTTCTCCCTGCTGCAAGAGATACTTGAGGCCCCTCTTGGACTAGTTTTATGGTTGCTGACAAGCACATTTTCTGGTGGATTCTACTGAATATATTGCCTAGTTTACATTACTCAAGTATTTCACATAGCTGACTTTTCAGATGCATTGACTTTAAGGGTTGGGGCCTGTGAAGTGTCCTTAACATGCCCTACCATCATTCTCGGCCTGTCTGGATATGTCAGATGGACTTTTTATTGTCAATATACTGCTTTTCGTGGCAATGGCTAAGCAGTGTACAATAAAACAATGATTAAAAACATAAAAGATTGAAAGGAACTACAATATTACAGGACAGATAAAGTAAAGAAAAAGTAAGTAGTGTGCTATAAAGTGTAAAGATGGAACAAAGGATAAACAGAAGCTGCACAGCCAAAATGGGTGATAAATGAGGGATGGGGTAGGTCAGTGGATTATGTCTTCAGTCCCACTTTAAATTTTGAGTAGGACATTTCTAGTCCTAAGTGCTTGGGAAGAGAATTCCAGAGGGCTGGTGCTAAGTAATCCAAGTGGATTCAAGGTAAGCAGAAGATATAGGGGGAAGTGAAAACCGATGATCATCCAGAGACCGAATAATATGAGCTGAAAGTTATAAGGTTGATCCAGAATACAGAGTCTTATGAGCGCTAGGAAGGAACTTCTTCTGTAAGCAATGGCAGTCACATAAATTTTGTCTATATCAAAGGGGTAATGGGATTTGATATACCGCCTTTCTGTGGTACAATCAGAGTGATTACATTTATTATATTCAGGTGCTTTCTCTGTCCCTAGTAGGCTTACAATCTAAGCTTTTGTACCCTGGGGCAATAGAGGTTCAACCCCCAAATTCTATGTCACTAAAACTTGTGCGTGCTAATTGGGCGTGTGCCCAATTTAAATGTACAGTTTAATGAATAAACAAGCCAATAGCACTGATAATTGGGCCTAAAATCAATTATGCAGTATTAATTGGCTTCAATTAGAAATTACACATGTAAATTTAGGTACCAAAATCCATGCATAAAAATTATGTGTGGTCAAAAAAGAGGGCGTGGCCTTGGGACGTCACGGATGTTCCTTAATTTATGCACATTGTTATAGAATAAAGGGGGCCCACGCATAATTTCGGCATGGGATTAACACCAGTGTTTTCCGAGTCCTGGAGTACCCCCTTTCCAGTCAGGTTTTCAGGATATCCACAATGAATATGAATGAAAGAGATTTGCATATAATGGAGGCAGTATATGCAAATCAATTTCATTCATTGTGAATATTCTGAAAACCTGACTGGCAAGGGGCTACTCCAGAACTGACTTGGGGAAACACTGATTTACACCAAGGTTACGTTGGTGTAAATGATCGTGCCTAAATGTAGTTGTGGTTCCTTGGTTTAAACACTATTCTGTAAACAAGCACCCAACTTTAAATGCTTTTTATACAATAACACTGAGCACTACTTTTTTAGATGCCATTTAGAAAATTTAGTCCTAAGTGACTTGCCAGAGCAGGGCCACTGAGAGACAGAGTCAGACAAACACCCCCACTCAGGCCACCACCGCCGCTCCTCCCTTACCTTCCTGAGCCTGCTCTCCTTCAGCCTGTTTCTCTCCTGATCCTGTGTGCGAGACCTGGATTATTGTGTTAACCCAGGTCCCAACACACAGGAGCAGGAGAGAGGACAGACGACGGGAGCACAATCTTCTGCCTGCCTTCGGAAGCCTTGTTGGCGGCAGGCCCCCTTGGAGGCTGGGCCTGGGGGAATATTGTCCCCCCCCCCCCCTCAGTGGCCCTGGCCCAGAGTCACAAGGAGCTGCAGTGAGGATCAGATCCACTTCCCCAAGTTCTCTGCCTACTATATTAACCATTAGGCTACTCCTACACTCCTACACTCCCTAAATTATCCAGATATCAGGGTAGTCTAGTAAAAGGGGGGGGGGGGGGGGGCCAATTCTAAAAGTGACCACATAAGTAGTTCTAACTATTACCTCTTGAGAGTGTAAAGATCAGCAGTGGAAAAGGTGTGGAAACCTACCCTTTGTCTTTGGTTCTGCAGGGGCATAGCCAGACAACAGATTTTGGGTGGGCCTAGGCAAGAATTGGGTGGGCACCAAGTGTTCTCCCCCCCCCCCCCCCCCCCAAAAAAAAAAAAAATTATCTCAGCTGGTGGCTTTCAGAGAAGAGCTGGGCTGGTGCAGATGTTCAAGGCTCAATTTATTGGGTAACTGCATATTTCCAAGTAAAGTAAGTGGTTTGTAATTCTAAAAATATATCAGGAAAGGGAAAACATAACAACTGTCAGAGTGCCTGTGGCTGAGGGCTCAATTACACTCAGTCAGCCCTTAATGTAATGCTTTAGGAGCTTGAGGGCACTCTTTACTAAGCCGAGTTATAGGCATGTTAATGTTTTTAATGCACGTTAACCATGTACGTGCCTACAATATCCCTACAGGCGCCTACACGATTAGCATGAATGCTAATTGTAGGCGTGTTAAAAATGCTAACGCACCTTAGTAAACAGGGCCTGAATCTCTTATTTATTTTGTTGTTACCCTCCAAACCACAACCTATAAACACCCAGGTCTTTGCAGAGGTAATCAGAAACGTTATTGCTTAGTCCACCCACCCTTGCACAATACCAGGCAGCCATAGTAAAAGTTGCTATGGCACAGATCTGCTATGAAGTGGGAGCTAGACATTATTCCTGAATTGTATCTGAGTTCTGGAAAAAAGATGGTTAATATATAACTAGTAAAAAAGGCCCGTTTCCTGAAACCAATGAAACGGGCGCTAGCATGTGGGTTTGTGTGTGTGTGTTGTGTGTGTGGCTGTGTCACAGAGTTATTTTGTGTGTGTGTGTGTGTGTGTGTGTGTGTGTGTGTGTGTGTGTGTGTGTGTGCTGTGTGTGTGTGAGTGTGTGAGGGTGGGGTGTGTGTGCAGGTTGTTGATGTGTGTCTTTTTTTTTTGTTTTGTTTTTTTTGCTTGGGGGGTTGGGGGATGTGCTGTGCTATGCTGGCAAAGTGGGATGGATTGGTGTGTGGCTTGAGGGTGTGTGTCTGTTGTATTGCGTGTGTGTGGATTTGTCTGTCAAGGAGGTTTGTGGAGGGGGGTCTTTCTGTTGGTGAAATGTAAATGTGGTTGTAGGGGGGGGTCAGCCTTTGCTGAGTGGTGGATTGTTTTTTCCGTTTGTTTTTTTTTTTTTTTGTGTTGTGCTGAGGCAACAGTGTTGTTTTAGATGGGCGGAAGGTAGAGGAGCACGTTCTGGTCTGTCGGTATTTTTTGGCCGTTTCAGGGCTGCTGTAGGGGAACACTGGAAGA
The DNA here is from genome assembly GCF_901765095.1 of Microcaecilia unicolor. Taxonomy (NCBI): domain Eukaryota; kingdom Metazoa; phylum Chordata; class Amphibia; order Gymnophiona; family Siphonopidae; genus Microcaecilia; species Microcaecilia unicolor. Next base: position 105,544,618 of record NC_044041.1, on the reverse strand, counting down.
GAAATGTGCGGTGGGAAGCAGCACCGTCTTTTTCCGTTGGGCTGGGGTTTCTGGGCATCCTGGAGGTGGGAGACGGCTTGCCTGAGGACGGGAATGGTTGTTTTAATGTTGGTGGAAGGGAGAGGAGCACGGTCTCGGGCCATCGGGTGGTGATCCGGTATGTTCGGTCCATTTCAGGCTGGCTGCAGGGGAATGCTGGAACATGTGCTGCGGGAAGCTGCACCGTCTTTTTCCGGGTGCTCGGGGAATCCCCGAGTTGGGAGACGGCTTGCCTGAGGCTGGGGATGGTTGGGCACGGCCGCTTTGGCAAAAGGGGAAGAGGAAGGGGGTGGGGAGTTACCTGTAGCTGCGTGAGAAAACGGGTATTCCTTGTTTTGTATTATAGTTTGCATTTCTGTTGAAGAAAGAGTGGATGCCTTTTGAATGATGGAGGTGGTGCGTCGGTTGTGCGGTTGTTTCGTTAGTTTGGCAGCCAGTCTCCAGCGATTCCTAGGCAGGGAAGGAGAAGGGAAACACACTCCGCGTGTTTCCCTACTCCTCCCCCTTCCTTGGTTGCTGTTTGCTGCTGGCTGGGACACGGGTAATCCTTCCAGCTGGCCGCAGCTTGTCCTGTTTGCCCACGTCCCAGATGGTGATGGGCACGTTGTTTTTCCGGCTCCTCTGACTCCATGTCAAGCGATCCCAAATATAGTCTTTGCTATGGCCCTCTGGCACTCTTCAGTACTGGCATTAGGCATTTAAAATTTCTCCCCCCCCTCCCCCGGTCTATTTTTGCACATACCCACAGCAGGAATATTCTTCTCTCGTTCCAGCGGTGGTTCTGTGCTCTCCGTGCTGCACAGATAATGAGCCATTCTGCTGGGAATGTTCCTCCCTTATTGTCACGTTAGTTTCCTCTGATTGGTCCGTCTTACGTTGCCTAGTGTTGCCTGGGAACGGTGTTGTGATGGTCCTTTGTGTTTCAGAATGTTGAGGGTGTTTTTTTCTTGATTGGTCCGTCATGCGAGGGCGGGGCAGAGAAGACATGGTCAGTGTTGTGGCTTCACCACCATGAATCCATGAACCCTTCAGGGAGTGACTGAGTGACTTCAGAACGTTGTCTTCAGAACGTTGAGGGTGAGTTTTATTATAGTAGTGATATATATATATATATATATATATATATATATATATACACTGAAGCATGCAACTAACACCCACAGAGCATCCCATGCTCTGAAGAGGCTGAGAAACCTTCAGTATGACACAGCTGGTCTTAGCCATCTGTAAAACGAATCCTTTGTAAGGCACAGAACCCATTGATCAAAGTTCAAATTACCATGAACTGCTGTTCCAGGATTGCTTTCTACAATTTGATAACATTTGGAGGATCGCTGTGATCAGCATTAAAAACTGAGCAATTGTACATTGAAAAAGAATGATTTTTGATTGGCAAGATTATGCAAGGAACATCAGAAAATGTTGTGTTTAATTTACAGTACTAAGTTGAATAATTTCAACAACATATGATAGTCCTCTTACATCATTAAAATGTATTTTTGATGTTATTGCTAAAGTGGGATTGTAGGGTTTATTTGTGTGATTTGATTAGATTTACTCTCCCTTTTAGTGGGCATTTTTTTTTTGTAGTTTTAGGTGGTAACATTTGCACTGTTTTGCACAGAATGGCAAAAGGTTAGCTGGTATAGGGGTAAGCCAGAACGTCATGAATGGAGTAAGGAGCTGGAGAGTAACAGGGTTTGGTCTGATGAAAGTAGGAGACCAGTGGAGTCACTCAGGGCTCAGTGCAGGGGCCACGGCTTTTAAATATCTTTATTATTTTTTTTTTTAATTGTAGAAGGAGAAATTTTCCTATAAAATTCACATGACACAAAAATAAAATTTGAAAGTAATAAAATTTGAAAAGGGGCTTGAAATAATGATGGAGAAACAGTCAGGGGTTTGGAGACTTGCTTCAGTGCAAGGAATAAAAATGTAATGATATTGGAAATGCCTACTTGAAGGTTACACATTTTCTAAAGGCATTCTTTACTTCCAGCACTTACCCCCACTTATCTTTATCCCCTCCTTTCTCTGCTGCTGCACTAACCCTATCCGTCTTCACTTCTTCTCTTCTTGTGCCATCAAGATCCAGGAACCTCCACTGGCCATCATGATCTGGTCCTCCTTCTGGAAGTGTCCTTTCAGTTCCTCTTAGGGTCAACTTCTCAAAGTTCAAAATTTACCAGAATCATCTATCAGTTTCTCCACTGACAAACAGAGAGATGGATGCAGCCTGCCTTAAATGTTCATGTTTTTCTTTTGTTAAAACACCTAACTCCCAGCCCAGCATGTAACAGGGCTTCCTGCAATAGATTAATGATGGATGTTGTTCCTCCTTACTGGTCTCTGAAACTGCAGCTTTGGAGATGGCAGCATCTGTGAGGACAATGAATTCACTCTGTCCTCTCTTATGCCCCTGCCAACCATTAATAAGCTGTAACTTTGCAATGACAGTGGTTGACCTGGCATCACAGGAGACTGTAGCTCTGTCTAAATTCATGGGTATGGTTGGGGGGGGGGGGGCATGCCCCCATCCAATGCTGAGGATAGAGTGTCTCCACCCTACTCCACATGGTGCGGCATCTCTCCTCCCCGCAAACCTTCCTGTTGCAGCCAGAGTCATGCCCAAAAAAGCAAAGCAACATGCTGCAGATCCTCTTGCTCAAATGTTTGCAAAGCATAGCTGAGTGTGCTCACACAGTAATCGGAAGTGTGTGTCAAGAGAGATGGGAGTGGAGGAGTAGCCTAATGGTTAGTGCAGTGAGCTGAGAACCTGGGGGAACTGGCTTCAATTCCCACAGCAGCTCCTTATGGCCCTGAACAAGTCACCTAACCCTCCATTGCCCCAGGTACAAAACTTAGACTGTGAGCCCACTAGGGACTGAGAAAGTACCTGCATAAAACATATGTAAAGCTGCTTTGGTTGTCCCTCAAAAGTCTGTATCAAAGCCATGGGGGAAGGCTCTTTTTCGTGGAGAATTTCTGGAGGAAAGGGGGGAGAGAAAAGATGTTGGACATAGGAGAGGGAAAAATTCTGAACAGGGAGGAGAGAGAGACTTAGAAGCCAGCTCTGTGAGTGCTAAAGCATCCCCAACATTGAGCAAATTCTTTGACTGTATCTAGGAAGGGTGATTTCCATTGGGTTTAGCACACCCAATTATTTTGAAAAGTTGGCTCCTACGGAGAGAGGTGGAGATGCTAGACCATGTTGGGGAGGGAAGGAAAATGTTGGACCATTGCAGAGAGCAGAAGGCAGAAGAGAGGGGAATGTTGGACAAGAGGATAGAGGGAATAGGGAGACAGAGGGGGGATGCTGGATTGGGGGAGGGGGAGGATAAGGGATACAGGCTGATACTGCAGATGATAGGGTGGGAAGAGGTCTAATAATGGAGCTGAGGTGTTGAGTGGGCAAAGGCGGTTGATTTTGAGAGAAGAATCCAATACTAAGGTTAAGAGGAAAGGGAATGATTCTGGCAGTGATGGGCTGGGAATTGGGAGAAAGGTCTGATGTAAGTGCTGGGGATGGGAGAAGGACAGATGCTAGGGATGAGATAAGGAGGCTGATGCTGGCAGATCCTGAGGCTGGGACTGAGGGAAGTAATGGGTTGGTGAGAGGAGGAGACAGAGGTAGATGAGGCTAGGTAAAGTATGAGTACAGAGGGTTAAAATGGAGAATGAATGTGGCTGAAAGACGGGAATAGGATGTTGACAAAGGAATGAGAGACACTGGTAGAAATGGGAGAACTAGTGTATTTTGTTTGTTCTCATTTCCTAGCAGAAGGTGTACTTGTATTCTAGAATATTTGCAGTGCTGACTTTTCATTAGGGTAGGGTTCGCGCAGTTTGAGTTCCTGGACTTGGTGGTCCTACAGTATGGGAAGCTTCCGAGAGTCCATCTGCAGAGTTTTGTGCTATTTCACACATAGTCTGCAGTGGATGAGAGAGTGTATGTATGCAGGGCAGGGAATGGAAAGGAAGGAGGGGGGAGTACCTGGAGGAAGGAGAGAGTGTGCTAGACCAGATTGGACAGTGACACAGAGTTAATGCCAGGAAGAATGGAGGGAAGAGTATATGAGGAGGAGGAGGAGGAAGAAAAAGTAGATGGAGTGTGTGTGTGTGTACTGGGGAGGGGGAAGGTGAAGACTGCAGAGAGATACAAGAGGAAGATGTGGGGAAGGTGGAGGGAAGATATGGAAAATAGCAAGAGGAGAAAGAAGGTGAGGGAGGGGGAAAGGAGAGAGAGGAGAGGAAGAAGGGTGGAAAGGGGCATAAGTGGTGATAAAAAAGAGGGTGTGTAGGAGAGAAGCAAGGATAGACGGGTGAAGGAAGAAATAAGGAAGTTACAGAAAGGACAGGAGGAAGAATGTATATGGGGAGGCAAGGAGTGAGGAGGTGTGTGACAGCAGGAGTGGCAGAGAAGAATGAAAGGGTACATGAAAGTAGGATAAAGGAATATGTAAGAAAAAATAGAAAACAAGGATTTTAAAAATCAGAAATGACAACAAATCTATATAAACAAAAAATGGAACATAAAGAAATACAAAGGTCTGAAAATATGTTATTGTGTCAACTGCTACAGCTACAATTGAACAGGTGAGAGGGTTGAGGCTGGTGGTGGCTGCAGGCCTGGGAGGAGGAAGTGGGGACCAAGAAAATGATATACATAGAAGGAGAGAGATAGGGTAGGGGGAAAAGAAAGTTCATGAATCCATGTAATGGGAGGAGGAAAACGTTCATTCACCACCCCCCACCCTACCTGCCGCCACTAATCTGAGCTCCCTTCCCTTTGCTCCCCAATCAGGCAATTATGCCTATGGTCCAGATCTGGTGTGTCTGTGCATCCTGAATTTGCCCAGTGGAGTCTGCAGTTCTAGAATGATCCTACTAGCCTAAGGTTCAAGACCTGGGCCCATGAATCAGATCCAAGGCTCTTGTGTGGTGCTCTCACAGGCTTTGCCATTCCATGTAGTAAAAGGTCACCCCAGAAAACACAGCGAGAGGGAGAAAGGAATCAAAACCCAGGGGAACAGAATCTGGAGTCAAAAGATAGACTCAGAGGCCCCGTACTTCCATCCTATTTTACCCTTTGTGCTACCTTCTCACATGCTCCATGTACTTGAATTTCAGCAACCCTTGGGTAGATGGTTGTAAATCAGACCTTTTTAGCTCAATAAAATCCTTTACAAATTAGATCAGTTGAGGAGATGTGAACAAGAAAGCAAAAAAACCCTTCCAATGTACCTAGGGTTACCATACGTCCAGATTTCCCCGGACATGTCCTCCTTTTCAGGGAACTGTAGGCATGCTTATATACAAGAGGTACTTAGATAACAGAACCTTTCTAGAAAGTAGGTATTCTGGACTCATGTCTAGGGAAGTGTACCTCTATAGCCCCAAATGACAAGCTAGCTGTTGGAGAAAGGACCAAAGCCACAGGTGAAATATATTATTATTTATTAGGTAAAGAAAAATATATATAAATAGTTCTGAAGCAAAGTGCCAAGCAAAATACAAAATAACTTGCTATAAAAATAGATTACCACCAGAATATAGATAATACAACATGATTATCCTAACGAACTAACTAAATGAATGATATACAACCAATCACAACTGATATCCTAATGATTAGCATTGGAGATTACACCACACGTCTTATGTAAAATACGGTTAGCAGCTGAATACACAGACCAGAAGTCCTGACATAAACCTATATGTCTCAGACAAAAACTAAGGACTAATTATCCCTGTGACCATAGGTAATATATCCAGTCATCTCACCTTGCCGTCTGTCACAGACTCCCAATGGTAGAGAAGCGGATTTCTCCTCTGACTCGAGCTGAAGCCTCAGCGAGTCTCAGTCCAGAAATAGGTCCAAGATTTGTATATCTGAATGGATGAAGTCATCTTAGAATGCTCAGCAGTAATTTTCCTTTGTAACCAAGCTGGATTCTGATAGTTACAGATGTATTCAGGTCACAGGCTGTAGAATCCATATTGTTATAAAAATGGTTCAGGCTTGTATAGGCCAAGACCAGCAAAGGTGAGATCTCAGGTAAATACCCCTACAGGACTGTCGAGAGTCCGAGTGTTTTTTTTCCAGTCCTCCCGTTTGTCTGGGTTTTTGGGCTGGCTTGCTGGGTTGGTGGGCTTCCTCCCCCCCCCCCCCCCCCCCCCCATAAAGCACCCTGGTGATCTAGTGGCCTCTTCGGAGCAGAAAAGAACCCCACTCTTTCATGCTCACTGCCACCACTTGAAATCTTGGCAGCCATTTTCAAGCAGTAGTGGCAGCGGGCAGGTCAGCGGCAGCAGGCAGGAAAAAGTGGGATTCTTTCCTGCCCCAAAGAGGCCATTAGACCACCAGGGACATTGCGGTAGGTTTGGGGAGGATGGATGGAGTCATGTGTGGGTGAGTGGGTGGAGTGGAAGGGGGCTGTAAAAAGGTGGATGGAGTGTGGGTACAGGTAGGGGGACTAGAAAAATGATTGGTGATAGGGATGTACATGGAGGAGGAAGGGAAATGATGGAAATACAGCACATGGATAGAAGGGGATGGAGAGGAGATGGGGACATGCTGCTCACAGATAGGAGGGAAAGGAATGGGGGACATGCTACTCATGGATGTTTGCTTCTTTGGAAATGTACATATTTTCTAATTTTGTATTTAGCAGTATTACTTTTACCAGTATTTTCACTGCATATAGAATCTGGCTTTCTTGGGGGGTCAAGGTGACTGTGCAGCAGGGTGTGGCAGGGCTGGGAGCAGGGTGGCATTTTATTTTTTGTCTCCTCTTTTTTGATCTCCGCAAATATGTTAACCCTAAATGTACCAGCTTCCAGATTCCACTTATGGACAGCAGGATTTCATAGGGTATACCTGGTGGGTGGAAAAGAAATGTCTCTAGCAGCATTTAGCAGGAGAAAAACTCCAGCAAGAGTTTTTTTTTCCCTTTCTGACTTCCTTCCCAAAACAGAGTTGCATGTTTTGGAGTTTTGAAAGCATGGCTGTCTTGACACTGTACACACTGCACTGGAGCTGAATCTGGATGCTGCTGTGCTGTTTTTCATCATACATCTGTGCTCAGACATCTATGATATACCCACATTATGACTACAAAGGAGACCACAAGGAAGAGAACAGTACTCTGAGACACTCAAAGTATAAATATAGCACCAAGATCTGAAAATAGATAACACAGAGGAAGAGACATCTTGATACAGCCAATATATATAAATAAAGCACAAACTGCTGAAGAGAAATGATTTTGTGAGGAGACAGAAGTACCCTATGACTGGGACCGATGTTAAAAACATGTTGGTCCCAAGACACATCTGTAGGAGGGGGCCCCCAAAGCCCACCAGCAGGCTGTGCCCTCTGCATCTCCCTAAAACCAACCCATGACATCTAAAATCAGAGGTGGAGGAGGTGCATGAAAGAAGCACTAAGGGACACTCAATTGGGGAACAGCTGAACCCAAACCATTGGGGAAAAGAGAGCAGCAACCTGTGAGATCCAAAGCACAAACAACTGAAAAGAGACCTAAACACTCTGAGACATCCAGAGTGTATGGATATATCAAGAAAAGGTGAGGAAAGAGTCAAAAATAAAGAGAGACATCTGAGGGGGGGGGGGGGGGGCCGACACACCTCCTGACATGCAAAGTATGAATACCTCACAGAAAACTGGAGAGTGACCTCATAAGAGGAGATAGCATCACCCTGAGACATCCAAAGTGTAAATGCAGGAAAGACAGCTGACAAGAGCCCTCGGGAGGAGATGGTAAGAAAATCTGAGCGTGACCACAATGAAATGCTTTCTATAGAGATTGTTATACTCTTTCATAAAATATCTTAATACAGAGGAAAGGAGACCTGTGAATAGCAGCAATAGATTTTAAGCTCTTAAATATAGTAGTGACTTCCAAAAAGAGTGAAAATGAGGACAGATGTACCTTAAGAAATGAACAATGAGATTCCCAGCTAGCGGAAAAGACAAGAACACGCCCTATTGATTTATTTTCTGATTTTGTAACCTCCATTCAGCTTTTCATCCTTTCAGTGGGGGATTCATCCCCTCCGATGCCTCTCTTTAAAACTTTATCCCAAGAACGGAAGACTAGCTAGGGATGTGCTGCACTCCCAGGGCACCAGAAACCCTATTATTTTATTAAGAGGCCACTGCTTGAGCTTTCTGCGAGAAGACCTCCCAAATCGTTCTCGTCCCTGCCTGATATAAGGATGGATAGATGGATGGACAGCTCTTACTTACCCTGACGTCTGGTCGCCAGTCCCAGGGACACTCACTCAGCCCAGGACAGAGACAGGTGTCCACGTTGGTAGCCGGGACAGGACCTCAGTCGGCTGCTGCTTGCTACGATCCACAGTGGCTCTGAGCATCCTGGTGCGGCCAGTCTGCTAGGGATGTGCAGCTCTGCCTTTTCTCATGCTGCAGCACTCATTAAAATCCTCCTACGAAAGGAAGCTGGATTCTGTGTGCACAGACTGCTGGGCGACCCTTTTTTTGAATTCCACAAAGTCCCTCCTGATTGGTTTACAACAAATGTACTAAGGGTGTGGCAAAGGGAAATGAATACCAATCCCCCCCCCCCCCCCCCTTCTAGTGAAAGCACAACAGGGCAACAGAACCAGAGCATCTGCAGAGAATCTGGTAGCCAGAGGGCAGCTGAAATGCTGTCTGTCATTTATACACCTGTTCATTTATCTGGGGTTAAGTGGCTGATGAGAGAGGATCTCCTCAGACTCCAAAACATTCTGGGGATGAGAACTGGTGACTGTGGTAAACTGTTCAGAAACAGGACAAGCTGTGACTGTTGAATTTAGTGCTGGTATTTCATATTCTGATTTGAATAATGTCACAGAAATTTACTAGTCTTGAATAGGTCTGGCCTGTGCATTTTCTGCACTTTGCTAAAGTCTCTCTTACAATTAAAATGAGAGACTCAGTCCATCTAATGTATTTAATTCTCCAGCTGAAGTCTTTAAAATTCTCATCAGAACTGTGCAAGCTCTTAAAATATATGCTAATATTTTTATGTGCAGTATTTCTCTGGTGAAGGCCTGAAAGAGAGAAGCTGTGCATTATGAGTGCCTGATAAAAGCCAAAAGGGGCAAAATAGAGAGAGTGGCTCTATATGAAAGCCAGAGGAAAAATGTAAGGAGACAACTGAATGGGGGCTGCCCAGTGGCAGTACTACATATTACCATGCACAAAGCACCTGCGTTGGATTGTCAGGTCACATCTTCCTCTTCTTGGGCCAACTGGAAGCATAAAAACATAAGAACAGCCATACCGGGTCAGACCAAATGGTCCATCTAGCCCAGTAGCTTGCTTGTTTCCAACAGTGGTCAATCCAGGTCACAAGTACCTGGCAGAAACCCAAATAGTAGCAACATTCCATGCTACCAATCCCAGGACAAGTAGTGGCTTCCCCATGTCTGTCTCAATAGCAGACTATGGACTTTTCCTCCAGGAACTTGCCCAAACCTTTTTTAAACCCAGATACTCTAACCGCTGTTACTACATCCTCCAGCAAAGAGTTCCAGAGCTTAATTATTCTTTGAATGAAATAATATTTCCTTCTATTTGTTTTAAAAGTATTTCCATGTAACTTAATTGAGTGTCCCCTAGTTTTTGTACTTTCTGAAACAGTAAAAAAATTCGATTCACTTCTACTCATTCTACACCACTTGGGATTTTGTAGACCTCAATCATATCTCCCCTCATCCATTTCTTTTCCAAGTTGAAGAGCCCTAACCTCTTCAGCCTTTCCTCATATGAGAGGAGTGTTTCCAATCTGACGAAGAAGGGCAACCTTCGAAAGCTAATCAAGAAATGTATTAAGTTATGTCCAATAAAAAAGGTATCATCTTATTTTCTTTTCCATGTTTTATTTTGTTTGATTTCTATTGATAACCTCATATGAGAGGAGTTCCATCCCCTTTATTATTTTGGTCGCTCTTCTTTGAATGTTTTCTAATTCTGTTATATCTGTTTTGAGATACAGTGACCAGAGCTGAACGCAATACTCAAAGTGAAGTCGCACCATGGAGCGATACAGAGGCATTATAGTATTCTTGGTCTTATTTACCATCCCTTTCCTAATAATTCCTAGCATCCTATTTGCTTTTTTGGCTGCCACCACACACTGGGCAAAAGATTTCAGCATATTGTCTACAATGACACCTAGATCTTTTTCTTGGGTGCTGACCCTCAAGGTGGACTCTAGCATCAGGTAACTATGATTTGAATTATTCTTCCCAAAGTGCATCACTTTGCATTAAATTTCATCTGCCACTTGGATGCACAGTTTTCCAATTTCATGCAATTTTTCATAGTCTGTTCATAACCCCTCAGAGCTGATATCCCAGCCATCATTCAATGGCAACACCTAGTAGTCAGACAGCACCCATGATGACAGGATTCTGGATTGAACCCTGACTAGGGTGGAACTTTAAGAACAGAAAATTTTCAAAGGTTTAACCCCCTAAAACGGTTCCACCTTAGATAAAAATTATTTGCCAAGAAATGTCAACCTTTTATTTGAATACCTAGAGGTAGCTCAATCATCTCAAATTTGACGAAAATAACAAATTTATCAACAAAAATGCAAAAACATAAATTTGCTACATGAATCAGTTCTATATCAATTATGTAACATATTCAGACCAACATTTTGCCACATATGAGTCTAGAATGCAACAACATTTGTGTAGGATCTGCCAACGTCAATTTCTTGCTATCTGGATAAACCTGCAGGTGCTGCTCAATCATTTACAATATGAACTGAAGTTGTGACTCGTCTTTTGTCATGAGGCTACTATATTCTTGAATGAGAGCAATGCCACATTCAGCATGATCATTCACCACTGTAATGGCATGCACTGTCTCCAAAGCTATTGGAAGACTCCTCTTGACTCCCACATGTCTAGGACTACAGAGATGCATCTGGAAACTCCATCATCTGAGACAATGTCTTAGACTTAGTGAGACAAAATCTTCAACATTCTTGTCCCTGACTGTCTCTAGGTCCACAGTGATTTTGTCTGGTATGACCCTGCTCAATGTCATCCTCATTTTCGGGCACTTACCATCAGCCTCTTTGTTGAAGTACTTACTTGGCTGTCAAATAGGGCCAGCCCAACTAGTTCTGGTGACAAATACCACAAGTGTTTGGAAAACTTCTGTGATGTAGTCTTTGATATTGCAGGGTTGAATGTTGAATAGTTCAGAAGTGATTTCAGCAGCAGAAAATCGTTGTACAGAACATTTACTGTGAAAGGAGCTGTTATCCAAGCCTTCAGATAGACACGTACTGCAAACACACATCCTTTAATCCCATTTCCTCTTTTGGTGTCAGAGTGAATTGATCTTGAAACATCCAGATTTTTAGAGAATAAATTATCTTCAATATGATGTAAGTATACTGGGGTGACACATGATTAAGTTTCATGTTCAAAAACTGCCCACATTCAAGTATATCTTATGTGGATTGTGGAATTATTACTATTTGATACCTTCACCACATTAAAGTTGTTGAATTACCAGTACATGTTCACCAATTTAACTGTACTTATTTATTTCATTTGATATACTGCTGAAGCCTACACAGAGGTCTAGAGCGGTTCACACACATATATCTGTGCAGGTACTTTTTGTCCCAAATGAAATTACAATCTAAGTATTACTTGTACCTGGGGCAATGGAGGGTTAAGTGACTTGCCCAGGGTCACAAGGAGCTGTAGAGGGAATTAAACCCAGTTTTTCAGGAGTTCAATCCACTGCACCTAACCACTAGACCACTCCTCCACTCTGATGTTCTGCCTGAAATGCTTCTTTATATATACAAACATACTATGGGGTAAAAAGGACATTTTTACAAACTTCAAAAAATAATCTCTACTCTAACCCTGATTCTAGGTTCCCTGCGCAAGGCTGCCATTACAGGACAAAGTGAGTTGAGAGACTTTCTAACATAAAAGGAAATATCCCTGCATAGTCGCAAATGAAGGCAATCAAGGTACATGACTACTAAATGGACTTGGGAAAAATCCACAATTCCAGGAATAACATGTATAGAATGTTTGTATGTTTGGGAAGGTTGCCAGGTGCCCTTGGCCTGGATTGGCCGCTGTCGTGGACAGGATGCTGGGCTCGATGGACCCTTGGTCTTTTCCCAGTGTGGCATTACTTATGTATGTACTTATGGAAGCCCAAAGGCACTAGAGGAAAGTTACAGATAGAGGAAAGTTACAGACCCTTCCTTTCTTCCTTCTCTCCCCTCCCCCACCCCAGAAAAAATATTTAAAAGCCTGTAAATGATGGGTCTCTGACGCTTTGATGAAAGCAGCAGAGGAAAGACGGCATGGTGGCACCAATAAGAGGGAGCCGGATGATCAGGAAAATGAGGAAATGATTTTTAATGCCGAGATTCAGAAATGGCAGTGTTCCCGCCTGATAGAGCTGGAGGCCACAGCACTGATCAGGACTTAAGGAATCAAAGCACAGATGCCTAATTTAACCATTGCTTCTAAAGGAGTAGACCCAGCTGGCAACTTGAGCATTCACAAAAAAGACAACAAGAAAAGCCCAAGAAAGAGCTGCAGTATGCCAGCCTGCTGAAAAGTGAAATGTTTAAACAGCTGGGATAGGGTGATTAAACCCTGGCCAGTTTGCATTTCCTAAAGAGAGACCTTACAAAAAAAAAAAACCAACAACAACAATTTGTGTCCCCCTCCCCTTCCCCCCAGTTTTCTACATTTCTACCTTTGAGTACCACTGGTTGTGGGAGGAACCGGAACAGCATGGCACTCCTTTCCTTAAGCTGCAAAAGGAATGGAATAAGCTAACCATAATGTTCACGAAGACTAAAGTTTATTCTTGAAAGGAGATGTGCTGACACACCAACCCAACACAGGCTGTGTTTCAATATACAAAGCCTTTGTCAGGGGTTCTTATAAGCCAGCAAAGCAAATGTAAAAGATGGTCATACTCAAAATACCATAAAAAATGTTAAACCTCGCAGTATTGCCAATTTTGAATGCAGAACCCTGAAGATGTGGAGTGCTGCAATGCTGCGAGGTTTATCATTTTTTATGGTATTATGAGTGCGACCATCTTTTATATTTGCTTTGCTGGCTCATAAGAACCCCTGATGAAGGCTTTGTATGTATCAGACCTGTGAGTTCTTGTACCAAGTACAGCATTGCCAAGCCCGGTACTCAGACCAGGTTCTGCTTGGCAGCCGGACAACCCCGGGTTTCACCTGCGCTGACCACCGTTCCCCAGAGGTTGAGCCCCTAGGTGCGGGCAGGGCTTATGAGATGGAGCAGGAAGCGGGGTGATGAACGTGATGGCCAGACAGGCAGCAGGCAAGAGAGTGAGCCAGGTACAGACAGAGTCAGTAGGCAGGCAGCAGACACAAGAGTACTCCAGGTACAGTCAGAGTCAGTAGGCAGGCAGCAGACACGAGAGTAATCCAGGTACAGGCAGAGTCAGTAGGCAGGCAGCAGACACGAGAGTAATCCAGGTACAGGCAGAGTCAGTAGGCAGGCAGCAGACACGAGAGTAATCCAGGTACAGGCAAGGTCAGTAGGCAGGCAGCAGACACGAGAGTAATCCAGGTACAGGCAGAGTCAGTAGGCAGGCAGCAGACACGAGAGTAATCCAGGTACAGGCAAGGTCAGTAGGCAGGCAGCAGACACGAGAGTAATCCAGGTACAGGCAGAGTCAGTAGGCAGGCAGCAGACACAAGAGTACTCCAGGTACAGTCAGAGTCAGTAGGCAGGCAGCAGACACGAGAGTAATCCAGGTACAGGCAGAGTCAGTAGGCAGGCAGCAGACACGAGAGTAATCCAGGTACAGGCAGAGTCAGTAGGCAGGCAGCAGACACGAGAGTAATCCAGGTACAGGCAAGGTCAGTAGGCAGGCAGCAGACACGAGAGTAATCCAGGTACAGGCAGAGTCAGTAGGCAGGCAGCAGACACGAGAGTAATCCAGGTACAGGCAGAGTCAGTAGGCAGGCAGCAGACACGAGAGTAATCCAGGTACAGTCAGAGTCAGTAGGCAGGCAGCAGACACGAGAGTAATCCAGGTACAGGCAGAGTCAGTAGGCAGGCAGCAGACACGAGAGTAATCCAGGTACAGGCAGAGTCAGTAGGCAGGCAGCAGACACGAGAGTAATCCAGGTACAGACAAGGTCAGTAGGCAGGCAGCAGACACGAGAGTAATCCAGGTACAGGCAGAGTCAGTAGGCAGGCAGCAGACACGAGAGTAATCCAGGTACAGGCAGAGTCAGTAGGCAGGCAGCAGACACGAGAGTAATCCAGGTACAGGCTAAGTTGGCAACGAAGAACAAAGTAGAGGAGAAGCACACTATTGAGCAAGTAACACCTACCAAAGTAGAAGCTGAAGCAAGGAATCTAGGGAGAGCTCAGCTGATAAAGTGCTGGCGTCTGACATCAGCAGGGAGAAGGGACATAGCCATAGGACAAGAGCAGGAGAAGGAGGAACCAGAAGACCAATAGGAGAGAAGCAAGGGAAGCCAGGCAGAGGAAGAGCAGACCCAGGTGGGTGGAAGCAAAGCAACCAAGGAGCCTTGAAGCCAGGCAAAGAGAGAGCAGAGCCAGGTGCATGGAAGCAAAGCAATCAAGGAGCCTGCAGCCAGAAAAAAACTACACACACATGGTTCAGGGCTGTGCCAGTCAAGTGTGCGTGTCGATGGGACCCTGCGCAGGCCAAGGACACCACTTGCGTTGAGGTAGGGGACATGACAGTATGTTGAAACACAACCTGTGTTGCGTTGGTGTGTCAGCACTTCTCCTTTGAAGAATAAACTTTGGTCTCTTTGGACATTGTGGTTGGCTTATTCCACTCCTTTTGTAGCTTGTGTGATTTTGTGGAAGACTTGTGTTCTCTGTTATTGTTTCTTTTGTTACCCGGTCAAAATAGCCACGACAAAAAAGCTCCAAACAAAAAAGCTGCTGACATAACAGCCACTGCCAAAATGGCCTGCCCACAATATAGCCCTTGACAAATTAGCCCCCCCCCCCCCCAAAAGGCCCCGATCAGGCCGCTCAGAATATGGCACTGCATTTTTTTCCTAATAATCTTCTTGCCAAACAGGATAAGGTTGGTAACACTATGAAAATGATGACAATATTGGGGGGGGTTTAATTAGCATGTTTATGGAAGAATAGTTTCCTTAAACAGCAGAACAGATCATGAATACCAGTTGGTAGCTATAGAATTTTGTTTACTTTTATATGCTTTATACAATGCAATGCTGGTAGGAGCCTTTATTGGTGAACATTTCACTTGTAGTTACTATCTTTTTTTTGTGATGTGTTATTTTTTTCTAGGGACTATTTTGTCAAGGGCTATTTTGTTACAAGGCTGTTTTGTCAGGGCTTTTTTGTCGGGGCTATTATGTCGTGGTGCCGTTTTTAAAAATCCCTTTCCTTAACAAATTGTAGTACAAATAAACTGGGGGTTCCGGTTCCCTTCATAGCCTTTCTGTATTTGGGTACAACAACCACTTCATGAAGCTTGTGTATAATAGCCTTTGCCTAGAAATCCCAATTCCAAGTTCTGCCACCAAAGTAACCAGCAAAGAAATTGCCTCTTTAGAATATCTTATGCACACTTCAGAATCTAAAGATGTTTTGAGTTTCTCCTTGACAGTTATCTGAATCACTTCCAAAGTACAGTGTTTGATATGTATATATTATAACCTATCCTCAGCTGACTGTGGTCCTTACCCTGTGTTATATTGTCATGTGATGTTCTGTACCTAAGTGTTCAAAAGGAGTTTTTGTTTTTTTAATGGGGACACTAATCCCCACCCTGCCCTTATCCTCCTCCCTCCACAATTGTATTTGGACATTTGCTATATTTGGTCAGAATGTGACCCTGAGCAGATGAAAAGACCACAAAAGCCTATACGTTTGAATTGGCCCTTGATACCTATGGATATGTGATGGGTTGGGCATACCCTGTGTTAGAACTGAGCAACACACAAGGGGTTAAACTGCATCAGGCAATGCAGAAGGGGGAGGACAGATAGAGCCATAACCTGTACTGAGACTTGCCTTCCTTCTGCTGCTGGTTAGCTTGGCAGAGTTTAAAAAGGGTTTGGACGGTTTCCTAAAGGACAAGTCCATAGACCGCTACTAAATGGAAAAATCCACAATTTCGGGAATAACATGTATAGAATGTTTGTACGTTTGGGAAGCTGCCAGGTGCCCTTGACCTGGATTGGCCGCTGTCGGGGACAGGATGCTGGGCTTGATGGGCCTTTGGTCTTTTCCTAGTGTGACACTACTTATGTATTTATGTAAGTACCCTTTATCAGTTGTCTAATTTTGCTTAGAAAAAGTTCACATGAATTTGAGGTGATCATTGTATTGGGAGTACAGAGGATAGAAAGTGGTTCTTTTCACTTGCTTCTCTGCCTGAGGTTCTGTACCTGTTATATAACATTTGTTATGCAACATAAAAAAACAAGCCTGCTCCACATCATTTGGGCCCTGGTGGGGAACCCTCTCTTATTCCATTGGCTACACCAGTCCCTCGCTGGTCAAGTTTGCTACTCCTGTACTGAAGTGGTGATTCTCCATTCTGGGTCCAGGAGCCCGTATTTCTCTCCTTTGAGTACTGCTCTTCTGTCTTGAAAGGCCCACCTCCTTTCCATTAGGAGGGGATTTGTTGTCTACACTCATAATCTGGAATGAGAAGATCCCAAACCTCACCATCTATTTCTTACCTATAACTCAGTCTCTATCTCTCATAACACTCTCTCCTGCTCCCCTTCTGCTCAAGTAATATCTCAGCCTTAACATAGCCCATGCTTTATGCCTTATTCTCCTTTCTCCACCCCTATAATCTTAGCATTCTTTGCCTACTACTCCTTTCCAGCTTCTGAGTCTCCTTAATATCCTCCATTTTTGCCATACATGTGCCCCACCCATCTGTAGCTCCTTCCTTCCTATCACCTCTTTCTTGGTGCTCCATCGCATTGTGATCTACATCTGTCTCTGAGGATGGTGGTGTACCTGGTCTGTTGTGATGCAGACAGTCCTGGCAGGATACTGTGATGGTTTGTACAATATCCTGCCAACCAGGATACCTGGTCTTCCTATCCTAGCACAACCAAGCCTGACCCTGCTTTGCTTCCAGATCTGACAAGCATTGCTATTTCCTTTTCCCTTACCACACCCGTCCTCCCATGCCATTTAATATCTTCTTCTCTTCCTTCACTATTGCTCCATGATCTGTGTAACTTGTCTCCTGTGATCTGCATCTCCAGACACCATAGTGACTCTATTAATCCAGGATGTAAAATAACCCCTGCTATATACTTTGCCTCAGCTGTTTGGCAGTACTCATGCTGTTGCCCTGGACACATATATTGTTTGGGGGATTAATATAAAATTAATGACTTCCTTTGACCCATGGGACAGCACTGTCTCGGCTGCCATTTCCACGTGGCTCATTTGCATACTGATTAGTGTCCTCTCTGCAGCTGTGCACCAGATGCGGGCAGGCAGCACAGTGTTGGATGAAGCAGTGCAGGATACTCGATAGGGAAAGCGAAATTAAACTCCTTAGAATAAATTCTGAGCCATTCCTCTTGCTGCCGATTCTAAGGTGGCATCCCAGCTAGCCCTTCTAGTGCTTCACACTCAACAAAGTGGATATGGGTTTTCACTATTGTCTTCATCTTCCCCCTCCCCTCCCCTCCCCCCAACCGCCAATGTTTGCTTACTGCCTGACCTTAAGCAGACCCCTACAACCTCTTCTTCTCAAAATCATAAATTGTAGCTCTGTGGAGAAGGAGCATCATCACCATGAGGTAATGCTGCCTCTGGCAAACTTTCTCCAAGAGACTTAAAGATGAATGGAACAGAAAAGCACCAGTATCACCAAGTGTTAACAGCCAAGGATAGCTTTGAAAGTAGTGTTTTCAAATGGTTTGTTCTGCACATACCAGGACAGAAATGATCCTCACTCATAAACCGGTATGTTGGATATAAATCTCTTGGATTAACTGTTAGTGCTTTTTCCAAGACTTGCATTGTGCCAAAAAGAGTCTCCTCCTCAAGTTCATAGGGTATAATATATACAGGCAACATATCAAGGTGCACTTGAAAGTTTTAATCTGGCCAACGGCACCTAAAGCTATTGGCACAAATTCTATATCTTAAAGGCCTTGTTTTTTTGCAGGTTTTGGTATTCGGAAATCTTCATCTCTCACCATATTGCATGGGTTTTTCCTTTGATGGTATTTTTCTTCTAGTTTTTGGTTGTGCTCTCTTTGTGAACCCTCTAATTTGCATATAGGATTTGTGACATAAAATAGCTGTGCATTATTGCCTTTTTATTTTCAGGGATTCACTCACATATATCCAGTCCTGTGAATTTTTTCATTAACTTCTGTGCTTTGCCTACTGCTGCAGTAGACATAGGAGCAGGTTCATCATAGACTATAACTCCACCCAAGACGTAATCATCTGAAGGGTCTGTGCTTTTTCTACCACCATCAGGATCCCTAATGCTGAGGCTAAGGGCAGGCACTTTTCATTCTGGCCGACAGGTGGCCAGTTTTCTTTCCTTTCATAGAAGGTTTTCGAAGAAATAGAACTTACTGTGTCAAGAAGAATAACATTTTCTCATTTACGTGGAGATCGGACTTTGTTGTTCCACAGGGATCACCACTGTCTCTGATCTTGTTTAATGTATTATGAGCTCATTGAGTTCAGTTTTGGAGGCATCAGGTTGTTCATATGCATCTGACATATTTGTTTTCATTCCAGTAACATTAGATTTTTCAATATTACAGACTTCTATTTCTGATTGCATAGCCTTGATTCAATCTTGGGCTAGTCAGCATTTATTAAAACTTAATGCAGCTAAGACTAAATTGTTATGTTTTGCAACAATGCTACTTTGGTCCCTTGTAGTGTGACTATAGCCTCAGGAGAACAATTACAGTTTGAAAGATCCTCTAGAGTTTTGGGTATTGTTCTGGATACTCAATTGACAATGGACCCACGGATAAACAATCTGAGTAAGAAGCTATTTGTAAAATTACAACAATAGAGGGCAATAAGATATCTCTGTTTTTCACTGAATGTTTTCATGTATGCTGGTTTAGGCTATTGTACTACCTCAGCTAGATTATTATAGTGTTTTATATGTTGGATTAAGTTCAAGATTAGTTAAAAAGTTGCAGTTACTACAAAATACTGCAGCCAAACTGATCTACAGCTGTTCTCGCTATGATCACTTGACACCTTTGATTAGAAGTTTACATTGGTTACCAGTTTCTGCACGAATAGTTTTTAAGACTGCTTGTATTGTATTTAGCATACTGCTGGGGAAATATTCCTCCCATCATCCACAGTTGATAGCTTATCCAATTCTTCGCATCAATTCCCATTTTCATTCTACTTTATTGTTGGGATTGTCATCTGTCAAAAAAGTTCATTATAAGAGATTTCATGATGATTCTTTTATTTTTCAAGCTAGTAAATTGTAGAATTCTATACCTGCACAAATTCAGGTGATTTTTGGCTATTTACAATTCTGCAAAGGATTGAGGACCTATCTTTTTAATAAGTATTTGAATGAATGTATTTATTTAATTATTTTATTTCTGCATTCTTGTATCCCACTATTATCCAAAAACAAGTTTCAGTTCAAAGTAACTTACAATTTACATTTTGGTGGAGTTACAATAGTGTAGTGCAATGCGGAGAGGGCATCCATTTGGAACCCAGGTAGCTAAATCCTGCTGTGTAGATAGTTTTGTTGATGGTGTTTTTGCAGTTCAGTAGATGTAGGAGTAGGTAGTTTCTGTTTTCTGGGCTGGCATTTCTTGACAATAGTTCAATCATGTTATGCATATATTCAGGTGCCATTCTGAACAGTATCTTGAAGATTAGGGTGCTCGCTTTGAAAAATATTCCTTCCTGCCTTGACTGGTAGCCAGTGTAGTTCTTCAAGCAGTGGGGTTGCTCTTTCATATTTCGATTTCTTGAAAATCAGTATTGCTGCCATGTTTTGGACTGTTTGCAGCAATTTCAGTGTGTTTTCCTTGCACCCTACATATGCTGCATTGCAGCAGTCTAGTTGCGATAGTATTGTTGATTGAACCAGTATCTGGAAAGATTGTCTAGGTAAATAGTCTCTTATTTTTCTCAGTGCGGCGGGCAATGGAGGGTTAAGTGACTTGCTCAGAGTCACAAGGAGCTGCCTGTGCCGGGAATTGAACTCAGTTCCTCAGGCAAGTCACTTAACCCTCCATTGCCCGCCGCACAGAGCCTGCCATGAGTGGGAAAGTGCGGGGTACAAATGTAAAAAAAAAAAATTACATTGAACAGTATTGGTGATATTGGCGATCCCTGTGGTACCCCACACTCAGAGATCCATGACGTTGATGTTTGGTTGGACGTCTTTACAATGCAGGATCTGGTCTTTAGGAAGCCATTGAACCATGTTGCCACTGTACCGCTGATCCCTATGTTGTCGAGCAGTGTCATTATTGTAGTGTGGTCTACTAGGTCGAACATGCTCGACATGTTGAATTGTAGTAGTAATACATTTTGTCCTTGGCATATTATGCTTCTGAATTTCGTTATCAGGGTGGTTATAACTGTTTCAGTGCTGTGTTGTGGTCTTGAGTAGAGAGGTGTGGTAGCCGTGTTAGTCCACTCTTAAAGGTAATCAATAGAAATAAAACAAAATAAAACATGGAAAAGAAAATAAGATGATACCTTTTTTATTGGACATAACTTAATACATTTCTTGATTAGCTTTCGAAGGTTGCCCTTCTTTGTCAGATCGGAAATAAGCAAGTGTTGATAGATGACAGTATATATAAGTGAGACATCAAAGCATTTCAGTGACAGTCTAACAGGATGAGGGTAGATAGGGGGGAGACCAGGAGATATGCTTGGGAACATCAAAGCATTTCAGTGACAGTCTAACAGGATGGAGGTGGATAGGTGAGAGGAGGGTGACAAACAGAGCAATACAACTTTATGGTTTATAATAGGCTAGAAAACCCAGATATTTGTTAAGTCCTGTCTGGTGGGTGTCAAAATATTTAATTATTCTGAATTCAAAGGTCTTACGTTCCTATATTGTTTTAAAGTTAACTTTCAGGATTCTTACTATGAAATCACTGGTACAGTGTTGTGGTCTGAAACCTGATTGGGATTTATGAAGAATTGAGAATTTTGTCAAGTATTTTGTTGCTGTGTTACTAGACCTTCCATCGTTTTGGTCAGAGTGGTATTGAGGCTACTGATCTGTAATTTGTGATATTACTGATCTTGCTGGTAGTGTTTTGGGGGATAGGTGT
The DNA here is from genome assembly GCF_901765095.1 of Microcaecilia unicolor. Lineage (NCBI taxonomy): Eukaryota > Metazoa > Chordata > Amphibia > Gymnophiona > Siphonopidae > Microcaecilia > Microcaecilia unicolor. The sequence goes on along the minus strand of NC_044041.1, from coordinate 105,523,193 downwards.
GAGTACTATGTCGCCTTTGTCTGTTGGAAATTGACCTCTTTCAAACATGTATGTGATATTTTTAGTGAGATACTCAATGAACCAGTCTGGGAGGGTTTTTCATCATGTAGTTGGGGCATTTGTCTAGTAGGCAGTATGCATGTACGTATTTTGTCAATAGTGTCTTTACTGTGTCTAGTTGGGGTAGTTTGAATGTGGTCCATGTGTCTGCTGCGGTGTGGTTGTATGTTTCGCAGTCTTGTACGTAGACTGTAATGTTTATTTGTGCTTTTGCAAGGTTTGATCTTGTGTTAGTTATTTTGTTTTTGAAGTATTGTGCAAGCTCGTCTGCAGTTGGTGGTGTTTCAGTTGTCGCCAATATGTTCTGGGTTTTCAGTAGTTTGTTCATGAGTTCAAATATTTTCTTTTTCGTATTGGTCTGGTCGAGGTTTGTAGGGCCTTCTTGATTTTAATCGTGTGTTTTTAAACTTATGTAACCCATTTAGACTCTGCATTGATATTAGCAGGAAATAAATACCTTGAATAGAATAGAATAGTAGTGGTTACTTTGCTGAAATTTGGTCTGGATGAACAATTGGGTCGCCTTGTGAAGGTACTCAGCAAGACTTGGTGAGAAAAAATCTCTCCTCCTCAAAAATGCACAATGTTTAGTCATGGGCATCTTTGTAGAGCAATTTATTTGTTTATTTGTTTATGGGCCCTTACACAAAGGCACAGTAGGCTCTACGCATGTGCAGCATGTTCTAAAATGCGACAACTACCAGCCTAGCCTACCCTGGTGGTAATTTCAGATTTGGCATGCACCCATACCGCCAGAACAAATTATTTTTTTTATTTCCTAGCGTACGCAGCGTTTCTGGTGTTAATCGGCATTTGGTGCATGCCGACCAGTCACCATGCATGTAGCACGTGATCTCTTACCTCTAGATCAATGGGTGGCATTAAGCGCTCAGGCCGTAAATAGGCACAAGCTGGTTTCAATTTTACTGGCATTGGAAAAAAGCCCTTTTTCCTGGCTGCGGTAAAAACTAGCCCTGTGCGCACCAAAAACACGTGCCCACACTACCGCGGGCCACTTTTTGCCATGGCTTAGTAAAAGGACCCCTTATTTATTTATTTATTTATTCATACTTGTATCCCACAATTATCCAAAAACGAGTTTCGGTTCAATGTGGCTTACATTTAACAGTTGTTAGAGATTACATAGATTCAATTACATTTACAAGGTTGTATGATGCTGTGTTTTACAATGGTTGGCAAGATAACTATTGGTGTGTATGGAATACTCATTGTGAAAAAAAATATCTCTACTACTACTACTACTACTACTACTTAACATTTCTAAAGCGCTACTAGGGTTACGCAGCGCTGTACAATTTAACATAAAAGGACAGGCCCTGCTCAAAGAGCTTACAATCTAACGGACAAGTGAGTAGACGATACGATGGGGGCAGTCAATTTGGGGCAGTCAGGATATCCTGAAGGTAAGAGTTAGGTGCCGAAGGCAGCATTGAAGAGGTGGGCTTTAAGCAGAGACTTGAAGATGGGCAGGGAGGGGGCTTGACGTAGGGGCTCAGGAAGGTTGTTCCAGGCATAGGGTGAGGCGAGGCAGAATGGGCGGAGCCTGGAGTTGGCATTGGTGGAGAAGGGTACTGAGAGGAGGGATTTGTCCTGTGAACGGAGGTTTCGGGTGGGAACATAAGGGGAGAGGTAGTGAGGGGCAGCAGATTGAGTACATTTGTAGGTAAGAATAATCTTTATTAATAATGTATAATCAGTTCTGAGTTGGCAGAGTATTATATCCTAGGAGGGTTAGAATGGTAGCTGAAGCTTCAGATTTTTTAAAAACTGATGTTTAAGAAGGGAATGTTCCTATTGAAAATGAAGGACTACTGATAATAAACACAAGGTAAAGTGTGTGATGGAACAAAATTTTTTTTTAATTTCTGGATACAAATGGCCTTTCCTAATCCTTGCAAAGCATTTCTAACTTTTTTTTTCATAATTATGGCAGGGTTATTTTCACACAAGAGTGAAAGATGTCTTTCTTTTTTTCTATTTTCGTTTCCCCCTCCCCCCCACCACCACACCCCACCTGTTAATTTTCTGTTGGATAGAGCTGTGTATTTTTCAGCATATTGAAATGAGTTAGTAGGGCAACCGAAGCGAGGGCAAGCATTTTTGGATCCTTGCTCTTAGTTTAAGCTAGTCACCAGCTTCTTCTAGCTAACTCCAGAGGTTAGGAGTCTTTGGAAACTGGCTTCATACATCAACCAAAGGGATACTATGACTTGTGCATATTGCAGACACCCATATTGTTTATTATCATTTATTACATTTGAAATACTGTTTCTTTTGTGGTCAAACCACAAGAGGGGGGAGTTATATACTATTCCTAAGTTGTACAAGGCCTCCGAGACATATTTTTTTAATATAGTATAAGACTGCTTTAGTAATCACTACTAATCATTAAATTTCTGCCAGAATTTTTGTAAGTACAGAATTAGGTAGATTCAACTTCTTATTTTTTTATACATTCACTATGCTTCAATTATCAATGAAATATATTTATTTAAAATGCTTTTATACTGCAAACACAAAATCAGTCTGATCAATGCAGTTCACAACCATCACATAGACAACTTAAAACAAACTAAAAAAATAACAATAAAAAAACAATCAGCAGTTTAGAGCCAAGCCACAGGCAGAGGTCATGAAGGCACCAGAGTACCCTCTTAACCACCTCCAGAACCCCCTGGTCTGAGGTGCTTTGTACCCACTTATCACAGAAGAGAGACTGCCTGTTTATCACCAGAAATGAGGGGCCCAGAATACCCTCATTAGGTAGGCCAAGCGGCTGTGATCCCACTTGAGGGATCTGAGAGCCCGGCTCACTTGGGGCCTCGAAAGGACCACTGCTTGAAGGACCTACTCTGCCCCCTCCGCACCTGGGCTGAAGGATGCCGAGCAGACCTGAAGCAGCCCAACCCCCTTGAGGCTGAGGATCGCTGCACACCCTTGCCGTAGCTCAGGGAAACAGAGCACCACACCTCCTCCCATATCGTTCATTAACTTTTCCAAGTCATCACCAAAGAGCAAGTACTCAAAAGCTTCATGGAAGCCTTATCCACACTTATTGACAAAGCCACAACCAACAGCAACCTCTGACGCCGCCACTGAGCAGGAAGCCAGAGTGACCATGTCATATAGGATGCCCGCCCAAAAAGGCCATCCTGGACTCCAGGAGAGACATCTCTGGGGACTCTGGCAACTGCTGGAACCAACACAGCATGGAGCTATGCAGCCTCCACAAATAGCAGCCTGAATGCTAGATCCCACACTGAAAAGGCCAGGTGGAGCTGCTGCTCCACATTCTTTTAATGGAGCTCCCCAAGGGCCGAGGCCCCTTGGACAGGTACAGCTGTCACCTGCATGACTGCTGTAACCAGGTATCCACCCTCAGGAAAACCCAACACTTCTCAACCTCCTGAGCATAGGCATAGGGATGAACAAGAGCCCCAGTGATCCCCAGGTGATCCCCAAGTGGCCCACTGCAGGTAGCTTAAGCACAGCCAAGACCCCTGCAACATCATGTCAGAGGCAAGACAGCTCCTCATGACAAAGGAGCCAGAACCCATCGGACTGCTCCTCCACAGCCTCCCGACAGGGAGAGTTCTCAGAACCATAGCACATGGGGGACTGGGAGCCCAAGAGGACCTCTGAGTCCTCCTCTGTTCCGTTGAAGAACCTTGACCCTCCAGAATGATCAGATCCATTCCACAGCTCTGAGACCACAAAATGGGGCCCTTGCAGATCCCCTTGGGCCTCCCCTGCCAAGAGAATGAGGATTAGGGTTAGGGCTAGGATTAGATCCCAAGAGGGGACCTGTGTAGGGCCTGCTTAACCAACTGGGTCAAGCTTTGAAGCCAAAAAACTACTGGGGCCCCTAGGGTCCCCCAGAGGCCCCACCGAGACCCTCCTGCAGAGGGACCCATGGTGGACAGGAATGTAAAAGCCCATCACATGACCAAGGAATTATTCTCTGCCAATTTGCCCTGGCAGGAACAGTGTGCGAGAGGAATGTATCCATTATAGTTGAAGTGGGGAAAGGAACACCATATATAAAATGCTCACAGGGAGAAAGGCAGACAGACTGAATGAGCCACATTTGCACGCTATAAAAATAATCCATTACTCCTGTTCAGCTGCTGGATCTGAAGGCCACACAGCATGTGCCACCAGCATGCCCTACTCCATGGCAGATGCATGCTGGCCTGCCTGTCTGCCCCAGCCTACCTTGGCCTGGGGCTCCAGCATCTCTGCTGTCCCTGGTTCTCTCTGGGTGTGCCTAGAGAGAAATTCTGTACTTAGTACTTTACACTAGCATTACCCCCTGACAAAGAGCATGAACTAACAAGGCCAACTGATTTTTTTTTTGGTATACATGCTGCTGAGCAAGCACTTTTAGACAGCTTGTGAGCTACAGGGGAAGCCTGTGAGGAGTACACCTCAACAAGGTGAACAACCAAGAGGGGTGGGGGGATGGGATCTGCACCTCTCGGACAAGGCCCTAAGGGACCAAGCCAAAGCCTCACACAGTGGCACTATGAAGTGCAACTGGGGACTGTGAAGCCAAGCTCCAAGCTCAACCAGTTATGGTCCTGAAACTGTGACCTGGGAGCGGCCACTAGGCTCAACCATGATGTGCGGCTGCAACTAGCAGAGTGGGAAGCTAGGCCAGGGACAACCTACCACCAAGTAGGGAGGTAGAGAAAAATACTGGGTTGTTCCAGGGAGCTCCTCTGCTTAGTTTCCTCTACCTCCACCTGCTGGTAGGAAGGGATAACACTCATTGGTTCGGAACAGTAGAGCTGATGCTAAGAAAGTAATTTTGCACAAGATAATTATTATTATTATTATTATTATTTATTGCATTTGTATCCCACATTATCCCACCTCTTTGCAGGCTCAATGTGGCTTACAAATACATCATGAATAGTAGAGATACATGAGAAATAAACATTTAGTATTACAGAAGGCTCTTGGGTAACATGATAGTGAAAAGCATGATATTAATAAAACAAACAAATAGTAGAGACAGTTCTGGGTATATGTGAAGGAATTCATATTTGTTGGTCTTTGTGGTATGCCTTGTTAAAGAGATGGGTCTTCAATAGTTTGCGGAAGTTAGTTAGTTCATAGATCGATTTTAGGTTGCATGGCAGCCCGTTCCAGAATTGTGTGCTCAAGTAGGAAAAGGTTGACGCGTGCATTAGTTTGTATTTTAGTCCTTTGCAGTTGGGGAAATGAAGGTTGAGGAATGTGCGGGATGATTTCTTAGCATTCCTGGGCGGTAAGTCTATCAGGTCTGACATGTAGGTTGGAGCATTTGCATGAATGATTTTGTGGACCAGGGTACATATTTTGAATGTGATGCGTTCCTTAAGAGGGAGCCAATGCAGTTTTTCTCGTAAGGGTTTAGCACTTTCATATTTAGTTTTACCGAATATGAGTCTAGCTGCCGTGTTCTGGGCTGTCTGAAGTTTCTTGATTATTTGTTCTTTGCAGCCAGCATAGAGTGCATTGCAGTAGTCTAAATGACTTAGTACCATTGATTGTACCAGGCCTCAGAAGACAGTCCTTGGGAAGAAAGGTCTAACTCTTTTTAGTTTCCACATTGAGTGGAGCATCTTCTTGGTGCTGGTTTTTGCGTGATTCTCAAGTGTTAGGTGTCGATCAATGGTGACTTCGAGAATTTTTAGAGTGTCCGAAATTGGAAGGTTCAGTGTAGGTGTGTTAATGGTGGTGAATTTGTTCGTGTTATATTGAGAGGTAAGTATTAGGCATTGGGTTTTTTCTGCATTGAGTTTCAGCCGAAATGCGTCTGCCCATGAATGCATGATATGTAGACTTTGGTTGATGTCATTGGAAATTTCCTTTATATCTTGTTTAAATGGGATGTAGATCGTTACATCATCTGCATATATGTATGGGTTGAGGTTTTGGTTCGATAGCAGTTTGGCCAAGGGTATCATCATTAAGGTCTGTGAGAGGGGGGATCCCTGTGGGACTCCACATTCAGGTGTCCATGTTTTAGGAAGGGATATAAAGTAGGAGAAAAGATCCTTGGAAAGTTGGAATCTGGGGCTTTCATTCGTAACTTTGGTTTTGACTAAGCTGAAAGCCCAAAGAAGGGGGATGAAACCTGCACCCCCTTCCCAAAATATGATACCAAGTGGCCACTGATTCTCACCCCCCCTCCCCCCATTCTGGTCTGAATGAAACTTTGCTGAGTAGCAACGCTGTGACAAAAATATGAAGAGCTCCGTGCCATGAGATACAGAATCAATGCCTGAAGAGAGTGGTTCCGCTAAAGCCAGCCTTGTGTATCCAACTGAAACATGAACAAGACTCCAATCGTATCCTATTAAATAAGAATCTGCTGGAGGAGTGAGGAAGGAGGAAGGATGAAAGATAATTTTCTGTATTTTGGGAAGGGGGTGCAGGTTTCATCCCCCTTCTTTGGGCTTTCAGCTTAGTCAAAACCAGAGTTACGAATGAAAGCCCCAGATTCCAACTTTCCAAGGATCTTTTCTCGTACTTTATATCCCTTCCTAACACATTCAGCCCCGTCATTGCAGTAACAGTCAGGGGTCATGGTCCACTCCAGGGCTCTTTACAGAACCCTGCAATCATGGTCCCTAAATCTTGCCACTAGGTGTCCTTGTTGTGCAATGACTGGGAACCCTCCTCTAAGGGGCTTCATGCACTCTCTTTATTATATTCACAGCCAAGTTCTCTATTACTTGAACTCCAGCTGAACAGAAAGGAGTTGAGAAACTAGGGTCTAGAAAATCCATCAAACTCAGTACAGAACCAGGAACGATGGGAACATTAGAATCCCATCTGGGCCTGTAAATGTTGCAGTCCGTAGTACAAAGTGGAGGGTGTGAGAGGGCAGAGGCAGCAGAATCAAATGTTCCCAGCTGTAGCCACGTTTTTCAGCTGATTGGAGGGGGGGGCAGGTAGCAAAAAGCCTACAGTAAATTAGAAAAAAATCCAAATGTTTAGTTACATTTCACATTTTTGGAAGTAAAAACAATTCTGCATTTCCAAAATATAGCTATTTGATAAGGGACATTATAGGTGTGGGGGGATTAGGGGAACTAGCACTGCAGTGACCACCTCAGACAGGAAATAGAAACCAAGGGATGTAAGTTTAATTGCAACTCCAAAGCCTCTCAAGACTGGGGGGAATTTACGTTGCTGAACAGATTGACAAAATGTATCATACTTAAGGCTGCCACCATAGCCAGGTCAACCCAAGCAGGTTGATCCAGTCTTGATTTTGCCCCATGGCATATGAAGAGGTATAAGTGAAACATGGGGTAAGGGTAATGCATGTGATATTCCACCTTTCTGTGGTACAACCAAAGTGGTTTATATATCATATATAGTACTTTCTCTGTCCCTAGTGGGCTCACCATGGGTTTTTGTACCTTGGGCAATGGAGGGTTAAGTGACTTGGCCAGGGTCACAAGAGGCTGCTGTGGGAATTGAACCTGGTTCTCAGCCCACTGCACTAACCATTAGGCTACTTGGCTGGGGGGGGGGGGCAAAACTAGGACTGGATTAGTTTTCTGGGGGGGGGGGGGGGGTTGACCTGCGTGAGGTGGCAGTCCTAATGATGTCAGCTATTCAGGTCAAGAAAAAAAGGATGTGAAATCTTTGGTTGGTTCTGTAGAGCTTGGAAATCAGCACATAGCATGCCTCATGTTGAAACATTTCTGAAGGCTCACGGGCCCCTTCTGGCTCTGCTGAGTCCTTAACTCTTTCTATCTGCTGTTGCATGTCATAAACTAATGAGACATTCTCCTTGTATCAGCTGTCCTTCAGACTAACCAGCAGAGATGTCAAGGGTGAACAATCCCAAAGAGAAATTTACCATACCAAGGAGTGAAATTAATATAGTAACATAGTAGAAGACAGCAGATAAAGACTTGCACGGTCCATCCACTGTGCCCAACAAGATAAACTCGTAGTATAAGGTATGATATGTATACTTGATCTTGATTTGTACATAAGTACATAAGTACATAAGTAGTGCCATACTGGGAAAGACCAAAGGTCCATCTAGCCCAGCATCCTGTCACCGACAGTGGCCAATCCAGGTCAAGGGCACCTGGCACGCTCCCCAAACGTAAAAACATTCCAGACAAGTTATACCTAAAAATGCGGAATTTTTCCAAGTCCATTTAATAGCGGTCTATGGACTTGTCCTTTAGGAATCTATCTAACCCCTTTTTAAACTCCGTCAAGCTAACCGCCCGTACCACGTTCTCCGGCAACGAATTCCAGAGTCTAATTACACGTTGGGTGAAGAAAAATTTTCTCCGATTCGTTTTAAATTTACCACACTGTAGCTTCAACTCATGCCCTCTAGTCCTAGTATTTTTGGATAGCGTGAACAGTCGCTTCACATCCACCCGATCCATTCCACTCATTATTTTATACACTTCTATCATATCTCCCCTCAGCCGTCTCTTCTCCAAGCTGAAAAGCCCTAGCCTTCTCAGCCTCTCTTCGTAGGAAAGTCGTCCCATCCCCACTATCATTTTCGTCGCCCTTCGCTGTACCTTTTCTAATTCTACTATATCTTTTTTGAGATACGGAGACCAGTACTGAACACAATACTCCAGGTGCGGTCGCACCATGGAGCGATACAACGGCATTATAACATCCGCACACCTGGACTCCATACCCTTCCTAATAACACCCAACATTCTATTCGCTTTCCTAGCCGCAGCAGCACACTGAGCAGAAGGTTTCAGCGTATCATCCTTGCCATTTTCAGGGCACATATAGTAGAAGTCTGCCTGGCCCTGGCTTTGTTCTCCAGTTACAGAAGCTGAATCTGTCCAGCCACGATTCAGGGCACAGACTGTAGAAATCTGCCCAGCACTGGCTTCACTTCCCAGTTACTGGTGTTGCCATCTAATCACCGCTAAGCTTGTTTAGTTCCACACTTTTTATACAGGATTACTTTGTGTTTATCCCACACATTTTTGAATTCTGTTACCATTTTCATCTCCACCACCTCTCGTGGGAGGGTATTCCAGGCATCTATCACCCTCTCCATGAAAATGTATTTCCTGACATTATTCCTGAGTCGGTCCCCCTGCAACCTTAGTTCATGTCCTCTAGATGAAGGCCAAAGAGTGAGATTTTTCAGACGGTACATCCAGGGTATATGTCTAGAATGATTTAAGTGTAGTATTGCTTTGCAAATGAATCAAGGCAGCATTAAATGATATTGGCTTTTGTTTGGAGCCTCGGAAAAAATACAGACAAAGTGCAAAGTAGTCTGAGTAAATTTTTTTAGCTGAAAATTGTCTTCCACCCAGTAGTTGAAAGAATGTAAATCAGTTTCAGAGCATATGTGCTTGCAGTACAGGGAAAAAGGACAGGGCAAGGGGAAGCAGCAGGCAGGAAGGTGTGCTCAGACTTCTTATTGGTTGGACCACTTGGCTTAATTCTCTAAGGGGCCCTTTTACAGAGCGGCCCCCTTTACCGCAGCTTGGTAAAAGGACCCCTAAGGCTTCTCTCTCATGAAAGCAGTGATCAAGATTGGTGCACTGGTACTGAAGCTCTGATGAGTGGGAAATAGGGCTCAAAGAGTGTGAGATTGAGAAAGCTTTCAAATGAGAGTGACACACTCTTAATGAGCGAGACTTGGCATCTTTGGACCAAACTTAATCTTTCAGGACACCAGCACCCCCTTCTTTTCCACATAACTGAGCTTCTTAGGCTTGACCTTCCCCCACTTCATTAACATAAGAGATAGACCATAATAGCTGTAAAGTGTCAGCTCATCAGCAGTTTGGCTGGTTGGCGGGTATGGGACCAAAGCCCTACTGATCATCTAATTGGCATTAATCATTTTGCTCAAATAGCCCAGGCCTCTGCTTGTTCCATATCCAGCCTTTGCCTTGTCATCATTACACTCTGCAGCTAAAATATTAGCTTGCTGAAGACAATTGATCTGGACATGCGATTGCTTCAGAAAGAGGGAGGATGTCAGCTAACAAAAGCTAATGAAGCCATTGCTAGCAGCTTGCAGCAGGCTGCTGTCACCACACCTCTGTTCAAGACCAGTTTTCAGTTACAATGTGGGAAGAGATGGATAAAATGAAGACAGTATCATAACAGCTCTGATTTTCTAACGTATGGCTCAAGAGAAAATTGGTTTTGACATGGGAGGCCCTGTATATTCAGGGCTGTACTAGCTTGGCTCCTATGTCATATGGGTAGGGTTACTATATGGCTCCAGAAAAAGCAGGACAGATTGAGCCAGGCTGGGTTTTACTTCCATTGTTTTCAGTGGAACCAAAACCCGGACTGGATCAATGTGTCCTCCTTTTTCTGGAACCATATGGTAACCCTACATATGGGCACAGCTTGAACATTGCTTCTGTAGAGATCAGCTCTATCTCAGGGCTTCTATTCTGCAATATTGGTCCGAAGACATAGGCTTAGTTCACTGTGCAAGCGGTCTAGGGCTGAGGAGAAAGGCACCTTTTCAGGAAGGTTCATGGTATGTGTGTGCATGTAATCGGCTAGTTCTGTGGTTTAGGATTGTTAGCTCCAGAAAAGAAAAACCTTCACATATATCTTCCCACCTCTGTCTCCATGAGCAGTCTCCTTGCCAGTAGCATAGCTACGGGTGAGCCATTCTTGGCTCAGGCCCACCCAGCGGCAGCACCCCGTCCCTCCCTGGTGTACCTTACAAGCATCCCCGGCGCCTGCAGTGATTTAATTATTACTGCCTGCGCCAGCCCTGCAGGCTTCCATTGGCCGGTTCCCTCCAGACAGTAAATGATGAAAATGAGGACAAGACCCGGCTGATGGAAGCCTGCAGGGCTGGCGCAGGCAGCAATCATTGAATCACTGCAGGTACTGAGGACGCTTGTAAGGTACACCAGGGAGGGACGGGGTTCAGCGAAGGAGGACACCGCAAAGGAGGAGAGATGTTGATGTGGGATAAGTGAAAAAAAATCTAAATATTTTTTTATATCTCGGGGGGGGGGGGGGGCTGTGGAGTGCCATGCTGTGCTATGGAAGGACCCATCTAAGTTAGCTCTGGGCCCATCCAAAATACTGGGTCTGGCTACACCACTGCTCCATGCTTTTATTCCACCCCTCCGAATAGCAGCCACCACACTTCTGTACTTTAATTCTCTCAACTCTGTAGCCTTTCTGCACTTTAATCTCCCTTCACCACTTTCCATGGATTTCAAATTTAATTATCTGCCTTGCTAAATCCAAGTTCAAGGTAAGTTGCAAATTCATGTAAAGTTGATTAATCCCTTCCCCAGAGGCTGTACTAGCTGCACTCCTGTTCAGAAGGAATGGATCCTAAGGAGCTTAGCCTAGAATGGGTGGCAGAGCCGGTGACGGGAGGTGGGGATAGTGCTGGGCAGACTTATACGGTCTGTGCCAGAGCGGTGGTGGGAGGCAGGGCTGGTGGTTGGGAGGCGGGGATAGTGCTGGGCTGACTTACATGGTCCTTGTTGCTATCAAATAACACAGTGTAGGTTGCTGCTCGGTGTGTATCGTTCTTTCGCATACACAGACAGATAGCAAAGCACTTAGCTCTCATTGATCCATCGTTAATAGCATTGCCACAGCTTCCTCATCATCGACCGACGTTGGCCAGCGCTTCGCTCTGCTTAAAGCAAGCTCCAGCTGCTTCAGGGTATAAATTCTGACATCTCCTGCTATCTATCCTCGTAGATGCCCATAATATTCCTATGGGCTACATGGTTAGCGTGCGCTAATTTTTAGCAAGCACAAAAAATGCTAACGAGAACCAATAATGACTAGAACACAACCCCTTACACTTCTTTATCCAGAATGTCTCACTGTATAGCTGCATAACCTGATCCTCTTATCTTCTTTTATCCCTTTGTAACACCAATTGTATTTCTTCTCTATTACGGCGATGCCATAACAGATCTCTGTAAGCCACATTGAGCCTGCAAATAGATGGGAAAATGTGGGATACAAGTGCAATAAATAAATAATAAAAAAAATAATAAACAGGTCCCTAACTGTTTACTAAGCCACACTAGCAGCTGCCGTGCGCTAATGCTGACACACAACCCATTCACTCTGAATAGGCTGTTTTGGCATTGCCACATGGCTTTAGTAAACTTAGGGTAAGTGTGCAATAATTAAACTCTTTGGACATATAGATGATCTGTTGGTCACTGTTAGTCCTGTTAAAGTTTAAGAGCACACAATTTTCATTTTATTGAATAGTGTAAATAAATGAATTTTTATGTACATGAAATGTAGTAGTACTCTGTGGGATTTATATATTGGTTTTTTACAACCAACCAGGCAGCACAAGCTAAGGGGCTGCAAAGAACCAGCCTTGTACCACTGCTTCTGTGCATATCTCTCTGTCCCCTGCCAGTGACTATCCTCTGCTGCCCTTCCTCTGCTGGGTAGAGATATACATTTGTTAGCATACCTTTAAAAGGTTAGTGCATGCAAAATCAAATTAGTCTGTAATGTCTATTTCCCTGTGTTTAAAACGTTTATTTTAAAAAAAAAATTGAAATGAACAGAAAACTGGTGGAAAAAAACCCCAGGGGAATGTCCAAAATTAAACCAAGAATTGCTTCTATGCACATTTGTACACTGGGCAATCACTTCTATTTCTTCCATTACTTTCTTTAGCAGTGCTGCCCTGCCCCCCCCCCCCCCCCCCCCAGCCGACCCGACCCGACCCCACCACACCCCACCACACCACCACCACCTCCTCATTTTGTCAAGGAGAGAAGATATCCATTTTGTTCCCACACCTACAAGCAGTCTTGTTTCTGGTCTTTCTACCCCCCTGAGCCTGCATTGCCTTTTCACTTTCTCATTCCATATATCTCATATTATCCTGTACTGCACCTCATATTACAGAATATATTCCTCAGCATTTTCTACAGCTCAGCAGCTAAATTCAAACTCCTACTTGGTCTGAAGGGTTGAACTGAAGTAACAAACAAACTCTCTTGCTTGTTGGAGCACTTCTTCATTGTAAGTGCTTATTTCATTTGTTTTGTGGTGCCTGAATCCTGGTCAGTAAGTGTGGGATGAGACGAGGGAACGTGCTCGAGGATTCGGAAAGTGAGGGGCCCTTTTACTAAGGCGCACCGAAAAATGGCCTGCTTTAATGTAGATTCGTGTTTTAGGCGCACGCAGAATCATTTTTCAGTGCACCTGTAAAAAAGGCCTTTTAAAAATTTCTGCCAAAAATGGACGCTATGAAGGACCCGCGCTGTGGTTTGTTCAGGAACACCTCCCTCCCCCATAGATGTCCAGGGATTTTTCCAGGAAATCCCGCAGAAGCTCATGCACTGCTCCACTCTCCTAGGCTCCTCTCATCCCCGACTCAAAATAATGACTCAGCAACTCAGTCAGGGCCATATATATTTATATCAGTTTATGGAAAGCAATTTCCCAAAGGTTCAAAATCACAGCAGTTCATGTAAAGCAATTTCCACATGTTCAAAAACCCAGCATTTCATGTAAAGCAGTTTCCACAGGGTTCAAAATCACCACCCACTGGGCCAACACTATCTTTCAGCCACCTCTCCCCATTGCACCCTCCTGGAGAAAACCACCTTCTTCCTTTTTTCACCAAGCTCCCAACTGCTGCTTTATCTCACCTTTTAGTTTAGCTAGAGCTGAGGTATCCATCGGCTCTTCCTGTTCTCTTTCCTCTCCCTTTTCTGCCCCTCGTCAGTCCATAGGTTCCTCCCCACACCCCTCTCCCAGCTGCCCTTCCTTTTCTTGATCGGGCAGATTCCCTAGCCTAGTTCTCTGTGTCAGGGTTTTCCAATTCCCCGCCCTTGTCCTTCTCTCAACCTCCTTCGGGGGCTGATGGGAATGGAAGTCCCTGCTGAGATGGTATGCCTCCCTCCGGGACTGCTGGGAAACGTAGTCCTGTATCCTAGGTTGCGCTCCTCTTGGGGACTGGTGGGAGTTGTAGTCTTTCACCTTTCTCCACTTCTCTGGGGAATAGGATCTGCTCCTTTCTCTAGCCCTGTCTTCCCTCCTATCCCCCTCATATTCTTTACAACGCGCAGCAAAATGAAAATTGCCACGCATCCATTTTGGCTCTGAGACCTTACCACCAGCCATTGACTTAGTGATAAGGTCTCACACGGTAACCGTGCGGTAATCATCTACGCATGTAGAATAGCGACTACTGCCCAGTTTTTGCTACGCGCCAGAAAGTAAACATTATTTTCCGACTCGCGTAGCGGACGCACATCAAAAATGAAATTACTGTAAGCACCACGCAGTACCTGGGCGGTAACTCAAAATTGGCATATGTTGGGCATGCGTAGGCACCTACGTGGCTTAGTAAAAGGGCCCCTGAAATTCTTCACATTTAAATGAATTCAAAAATAATCAGTTGGCATAGAGCCTATAAGAGATGGCTTCTAAGAAGGGATTATAAGGAGCAATATCACCAGAGGAAGGAGAGAGAGAGAAAAAAGTATTTGTATATCATCTACATAAGAGTAAGGATCACCCAATGATTGGATGACCAGTAACAGAGGGATCAAGAAGACATTGAAGAGGGTTGGGGTAAAGATGGAGCCCTGCAGCACTCCACAATAAGAGTGAAAAGAGAGTAAGTTAAATAGGATGTAACCCAAATCTGTCAGAAAGATAAGAACAAAACCATGAAAGTACTGAGTCTGTAATCCCAATGTCTTGCAGATGTGAGACAAGTCGTCCATGATCTAATGACTCAAGAATGAGTTGCATTCATCTAAGCAATATCTGATCTGAACTAGACAAAACCGAAATCGCCACACTAGACTGATAACCTATGTGCTACTAATGAAAGTTACACAATACGCACTACCACTTTATTTCACATACCGGAAATGAACTTTCTATAATTGATTGTCTAACTTATTCTATAATTCACTTTATCATTTAGGAACTTCAATGCAATACCACTTGTATTTCTCAATCCGGAAATGGCGATCGCCATTACGGCATAATGTAAGCCACATTGAGCCTGCAAATTGGTGGGAAAATGTGGGATACAAATGCAACAAATAAATAAATAAATTAGTTAAAGCCCCTAATTATTTCCTAGAATTATTTGTTGTACATAAGGTCTTTTTTCTAGGATCCTTCACAGCTGGAGAAATTTCTGATGGAATGACGGTTAATTGTAACTGAATGCATATACAGGGAGGGTTTAGGTAAGCACCGCTGGGTGGTTTGAGGGTTATCCTGGCTATTTAGTTCTCTTAGGTTATTTATTTATTTATTTATTTATTGCATTTGTATCCCACATTTTCCCACCTATTTGCGGGCTCAGTGTGGCTTACAATACATTGTAAATGATGGAAATACAATTTGTTACAACTTAGTTATGGATTACATTGTGAGAAGTTATGTGAAGACAAAGTCAAAGTATCGTTAGGGAATAGGACAAAGGAAAAGAACAATGGAACAGTGGAAAGAGACAACGGGAAACTGGTAGGGTAATAGAACATTAGCAAGAGAACATTCGGTATAACATTTTCTGTGAGTAAAGGTATAAATGTGATAAAATTACGGGGGATGAGAATTCAGAAGAGAATGTATTGGTGTATATCTGAACAGTGAGTGTGGACTTCATGTGTTTTGATCCTTACAGTAAATTTTATCAAAGAGATGAGTCTTCAATAGTTTGCGGAAGTTGGTTAGTTCGTGGATCGTTTTCAAGTTGCGTGGTAGTGTATTCCAGACTTTCGTGCTTATGTAAGAAAAGGTTGCTGCGTGCAGCGCCTTGTATTTTATGCCTTTGCAATTAGGGAAGTGGAGGTTGAGGAAAGTTCGAGATGATCTTTTAGCGTTTCTGGGAGGTAGGTCTATTAAGTCAGACATGTAGGCTGGGGCTTCACCGTGAATAATTTTGTGGACTAATGTGCATACTTTAAAAGTAATGCGTTCCTTAAGTGGGAGCCAGTGTAGCTTCTCTCGTAAGGGTTTTGCACTTTCGTATTTTGGTTTTCCGAAGATGAGTCTGGCTGCTGTGTTCTGGGCTGTTTGAAGTTTCCTCAGTATTTGCTCTTTACAACCTGCGTATAGTGAATTTGCCATTTATCCTCTTAATGTGAACTTGTTGGAAGGATGTGATAAGAATTCTTTGTATTATTTCTTTCCAATTTCTCTATCTTGATAGAAAATTTTGAAATTTACAATTCCAAAAAAGTGTTTTTTCCCTTATGAATACTAAATGTAAAAAAGCTTTTACTTTAAAAATAAAAAAGTTTCTGTGCCTTCATTGTGAACTTCCAAAATGCAGTCACTATTTGTTTCATCAATGTCATGGATAAAACTGCTTTATATAGAATATTTTTTGGATGGAATCATTGACAAGACAAGTACTGACAGCATTTTGAAAGTTCATAATGAAGTCCAGGAAGCTTTTGCTAAGCTAAGTAAAAATTTTATATACAGTATTCATAAAGAAAAAAGATGTTACGTAGAACAAATAATTCTATAAAAGAATTGGAGCCTTTGATTTTATTTTGGCAGCTTTGGCATGAGACTATGCACCAAATTTGCAGAATTATAAAAAGAATTATCACTGCATTGCCCCTACTGATTTATGCAAATCAGGCCCCGGAGTGAGTCTGTGCAAGGCTCTACATTCCTAACAGACTGCTCTTGCTATGTAGTTATTATGAGGCCCTTTTACTAAGCCGCGTAAGCGTCTACGTATGCCCAATGTGTGCCAAAATGGAGTTACTGCACGACTACCGCGTGGCTCTTGCAGTAATTTCATTTTTGGCGCACGTCCAATGCGCGTGTCTGAAAAATATTTTTTATTTTTGGGCGCACATAACAGATGCGCACCAAGTGACATTTGGTGTGCGTAGGTCATTACCACCCAGTTACCACATATGTCTTTACCACTAGGTCAATGGCTGGTAGTAAGGTCTCAGACCCAAAATGGACACGCAGCAATTTTTATTTTGCCTCACGTGCATTTTCAGCAAAAATTTTTAAAAAGCCTTTTTTACAGGCGTGCTAAAAAATGGATCAGCGCACACCCAAAACCCATGCTTACACTACCACAAGCCATTTTTCTGCACACCTTTGTAAAAGGACCTCTGTGTTAAGAGATATTCTTTGCACTCACTGAAGTGGAGAGTGAGGAACTGAGTGCAGCTGCACTAAGACTAAAACTGTAAGTTAGAACAGTAGTAGCAGTAAGTAAGGTTGTCAGCAGTGAGGTATATAAAAAACCTGACGCCTAAAGCCCTCCCCCACTTTCACCTTTTTTTTTGTACAGCTTCTTCCTTCCCTCCCACCAGCTCCCTTGCACCTCTCCACTATCTCTCACAGGCACTTTCATACCTGTCTATATTTTCTCACAAACACCCTCCCACAAATACAGTTCTTGTGCTCTTCTCCTGGCTCTGTCTCACACCCACTGTTCTCCCTGCACCCTTAATCCTCTCATACCCTTTGCAGAGCTTGTGGCAGTGCAAACCATAGGGAGAAAATAGGTATCAGAAATTCCAAGATCCAATGTAGTACTCACCCAACCTTCTCTGTGGTGACATCATCCTACGGATCCTGTGTGATGGTTCTTCCTCAGTCAGAACAAGTCTTTGACTTAATCTAAGCATGTGCAGTCATTCCTGCTCACTCAGAGTCTCCTCCTTCACCTTCAGTCTCTTTCAACCACACTCCTGTGAAGTTTCACTCTCCCCTCTCTTCTCTCATTAGATTAAAAAACAAAATAAAGAACAGAGGACATCTCTTCCACTGAAATAGTCTCTCTCATCCCCCACTATGGCTCATGGTCTCTTAAAAAAAAAAAAACCTCATGGTGCAACAGCTTCTCCTCTGGTACTACTATTATTATTCATTTCCATAGTGCTACTAGATGTACGTAGTCCTGTACATATTATATGCAGGTACTTTCTCTATCCCTGGTGCAATGGAGGGTTAAGTGACTTGCCTAGGGTACGCCCACCCAAATGCTGTCACTGGACACCACTCCTTCAAGTTGCAGGTCTAACCCCCCCCCCACACACACACACACACACACCATACAGCCCCCCCCCCCCCCCCCCCCCCACACACACACACCATACAACTTTCAGCAGGGGGCCCAATACTATAAAACTGAATGAACAGTGCTCTGGGTGGGAAAATGGTAATATGGAAAAACAAACAAAAACCATGTCAAACCCCAAGGCTGCCCAAAACAACTAGAGAACTCTATCTCAGCAAGGGCCCATATGTGCTCCTCCCCATTACAAAGGCTGCTATAAAAATCCTTACCTCACTTAAGCCAAATGCTCAGGACAAGAATATAGTTTTCCTTCAGCTCTTATAGAAGTTTATCCAGGATACTGCTTCCAGCATGCAACCAGCAGCAGCTCCCATTTTTGCACCAGCCTCCACCATACGCTCCACTTCCATTAACTCTGCGGATGACAGTGCCTCTTGACAAACATGATAACTTTGGTCACCTCCTATGTCTTCATTTTCACTTTACTGCCATCATCAAACACCCTCACAGGATGACCTGGATACTCCATCTTGGGAAATGGAGGAACAGTCAGGGGATACTGTTCTTCACCCTATATAGTTCATGAGAGGCATCACTTCTTCCAATAGTAACATACATAGTAACATAGTAGATGACGGCAGAAAAAGACCTGCACGGTCCATCCAGTCTGCCCAACAAGATAAACTCACATGTTTGTACCTATATTTCCAAAGCTTTAGATCTAGTCTCAAATACCATCTGGGTAATAAACAAGACTTTCAGGCAATCTTACAAGCCTGCAGAGCACCTATGGAGATTATTGCACTATTCCAGTGCATCAAATCTTGCAGGACCTTCAATTAAGTATCTGGCAAGCCTCTCTCACCATTCTTTCTACCTCAATGCACCTTGAACCAAAGTATAAAGTGCATAAGGCTCCTGAACATAATCAGACACAACACCCTCATCATTCTGTACACTTTGAGTTGGTGCTGAAAAAAAATTAATACCTTTAAGCTTCCCCTTCCTTATCCTCCATGGAAGGATCAAAGACTATTCAATGTCATGGGAAGAAAATCTAACTGAGCAGCAATGTTTACCCTAAAGTCTGTGGCACACCAACTACAGACTTTATAATATCAGCATTCTCTCCTCCAACAGCTGGAGGAAGTAACACCAGCATAGCATGACACTGAAGAAGTTGACAACACAGTTCCTTATAGATTGCTCTATAACAATGCAAATACCATTTGATATGCTCCACCTAAGATGTTTATTAAACAACATCCAGATTTGCAGCTGTTAGGATCACTGCTTGTAGGATGGCTTGACTTGAGGCCTTAGGCCTCAGAGAAGAATTACATGATCATCTAACAGATGCCTCCAACTAGGGGACAATCGTTTTGGAGACAAAGTGAAGGATATCAGAGCATTTCCATGGGAGTTGTCAGATCCTTCTTCAGAATCATAGTTCAGAAAAAAATAACCAATCCACCTACAGCCATATACCCTAAGCTATATTTCCAACAATTTTGGCAAAGGAGAAGATTTCAACCATATGCAAGATCAATTCCATAACAGCAAATAGCACAACCTTATGTACAGAAGCAAAGACCACAGAATCGCAAGCAGACCACATTTTCACCTGCTACCTCTCAGACTAACCCTGCTTTTTGACACTGCCAACAGGCGGCTAATTCACTTCAAGGAGGTATGGTGTGCAATAACAGGCTGTTGGGTCTTAAACATAATCACCAGAGAGTACTAGATGAACTTCATTCACCTTCCATCCCAATATTCACCACAATTTAAAACTCTGTGTGATCTTCAAGGCCTTTAAAGGAAATTGCCCACAGTACTTGAAGAACAGGACTTCCCTCTACATGCCTTCAAGGTCACTAAGGTCCTTCCAAGGAAAATTCCTAACCACACCCTCTCCAAAGGATATCACGTGATGTGCTACTTGCCAGCACACCTTCTCCAGAATGGCCTCCACACTCGCATGCACTCCCTGAAAGGCTTTACTTAACACAGGACTTCCAGGTTATTTACGCTATATATAGTCCATCAACAAATGGTATGTAGAACAGACAAAACAGAAGATAATGAGAATAGCAGAACACCTTAGTGATTTATGAGTTCACAAAAATGAAGCTCCCTTGGTAGATCACTGGGGCAGTATCAACACACAGAGAGAATTGTTTGTAGTTCTGATGCAAGTATGTCTTTCTAGAGGGAGCAATATTTCATTTATTTTATTGAAGAAGGAACAGAAGTTCATTTTTATGTGGGATACAGTATCTCCTAGGGGTTTAAATAAAGAGATTGAGTGGATAACGTTGTAATACACCTATACAGAAGTGGAAGGAGGGATTAGTTCAGTTATTAGAGCACATGCATTGGCATTCTTGGAGAGTTTCGATGATGAGAGCGGGTGGCCCTATCTCAGGTTAGCCCGTAGTATAGTTTGCTTACTTTTCTTTAAGTTTAGTTTATGTATTTCCAGAGTAATTTAGGGAGGTTCAGTAAGTGAATGTTAAATTTGATTAGTTAAAATTTTTATTTCAGTTCTGTTCTCCTGAAGATGCCATAGTAGGCGAAATATGGTTGAGAGCGGAGGAGTTATTGCATTCACCAAGTTCACGGATTCACAGCATGAATTCAAGTCCTGCCAAAGGAAAATTTCATATGGATACAGCACATTTCCTGGCATTGCACTGAAAGACTGCCAGCCCTGCAGATAAGTTACTTTTATTAGATTTTGAACTTTTGCAAAAATTCTTTTGAACTGTTAAATATTTTTCTGAATTTTTGAATTTGCTGCTTCAATTTTTTAGCATTTACTTTCATCTGTTTTGGACATTTATTTTTAGAGTAAATTTGGTAGGCAGGGAAGGACATTGGGGTGCGATGATGGTTGGAACTGAGTATATTGCATGATAAAGGAGATGGATCCTTCCAGTGTAACACACTTCACTCTGAGCACGAATCATTAATATTTTAATATATTTTTGTATAATCTTTGTGATATAATATTTATAGGTGTCTTTATTTTGTTTCATTGTGAGATTAGAAACCATAGGTTTTTGATATCCCGGATAGTTTTATTGAAATTAAATTTTAACTGCCAAAACTTTGACCATTTTTTGGAGATCTCTTCTCACGGTTTCTACTCCCTCCAGGGTATCCAGTATATTGGCTATCTTCGTGTCGTCTACAAAAAGGCAAACCTTTCCTTCTAACCCTTCAGCAACATCTCTGACAAATATATTAAACAGAATCGGCCCCAGCACCGACCACTGAGGCATTCCACTGCTCACCTTCTTTTCCTCTGAGCGGATTCCATTTACCACCACCCTCTGCTGCCTGTCAGTCAATCAGTTTCCAATCCAGTTCACCACTTTGGGTCCCAAGTTCAGCCGTCTCAGCTTATTCATGAGTCTTCTGTGAGGGACCGTATCAAAGGTTTTGCTGAAATCCAAGTGGGTTGTATCTAGCACGTGTCCTTTATCCAGTTCTTTGGTCACCCAGTCAAAGAAGTCAATCAGATTGGTTTGGCAGGATTTTCCTTTGCTAAAGCCATGTTGTCTCAAATCCTGTAACCCATTGGCTTCTAGAAAGTTAACTATATTTTCCTTCAATGTCATGAGGAAATACACCAAACTGAGGTAAGTACCACAGTGCTGAAGTAGGCTAGTGGGATGCCATGGGGAAAAGCAAGCTTAGGGATATGCCTGTATGCATGGGGTGCAGTACAAGTTGAAGGTATGCCATGTGGTGTGGGGAGTAAGCTTGATGGTGTGCCATGGGGTTAGAATGCAGACCACGCTTTGGGATGTGTCTTGGCAGTAGAGGGAGAGAAACAATGAAAGCTGGGGGTACATGCCTGAGGGGAGAAGAGAGAATGAGAAGTTTGGAGTACTTGATGGGAGTGGGAAAAAAAAGGAGAGTTGAGGAGAAAGAAAGTGAGGTGGAGCTATGTGCCATGGGGCAGGGGGAAGAAGGTGTTGTGGATCTATGTACCACAGAGAGAGAGAAAGAAAGAAGGTGAGTTGGGGCTTTGTGCCACGGGGAGGAAGATGGAGAAATGGGATATGTGGCTGGGAAGGAAGAAGGAGAAGTGGGGGTGTTGTGTAGGGTAAGTAGAAATGGTAGGTGGGGATTATGTACTGGTGGAAGAAGGATGGAAAGGTGAGAACAAACAATTACAAAGAAAGAGAATTGAGGGGGCAGTGAAGGCTTGGGGTGGGGAGAAAGAATTATGGCTAGAGTAAGAGCTAGGGAGGATGGGGCTGAGGAGTGAGAATGTGAGGGGAGGAGTCAGGCATTATAATGGAGGAATTCTGCACAAAAAAAACAAACAAATAAACTGCAGAAGTTTATGTTTAAACATTTTTTATTAGGTAAAAGTAACACACAAAACAACTCCCCAAAGACAAATAATTTTGCACAAGTTTCACCCCAGCACCCTCTTGCCCCTTCCTCCATCCCCCTCCCCTGCCCCTCTCCCAAAGTCTCACCCCAGCAGGTCTTCAAGGGCCTGGTTTCTGAAGCCCCGCAAGACAAAGTACCATCCCTGACATACAGACAAGGCCCCCCAACCATATACATACTCAGGTAACAAATTGGGCAAATGGAGCAAGGGTGGTCAGCATAAACAAACAATTATGATATGTTTACAATCAGGCTATGGCCCCTAGGACTTAAAAGCTGTACATAAGGCTTCCAAATCAAAGTAAAAAGTTTCCTACATAGGGGATCCCCGTGCTTCCCAAGTCACCAAAAGATGCAATTGGTTCCGCCATTGCCAATAGGCCGGGGTTTCATATAAAGTCCAATATTGTGTAAAATGCTTTCTTGCGCCTTCAAATTTGATTTGGGACATATTATGGTAGTGTGTTTGGGTAAAACCCGGAATGCTCTGGGTTTATCAAGCAACAATTGTTCTACTGTGTCTTGTATCCATAATGTACACAAAAATCTACGAATCAAGGCCCAGAAGGTCTGAACTCGAGGACAGTTCCAAAAAGCAACGTAAAAAGAGTGGGGGGAATGGCCACATTTAGAGGGAGAAGGGTCCAAGAGCCCCCTCATATGGGACAACTGTGCCTTACTCATATAGGCTCTGTGGGTCACCCGATATCCACATTCCCTCAAGTTCACATCTGTTGTTAGAGCTAGAATGCCTTTCAAGGTGGACAAAACATTGAACTGAAGAATTTTTTAAAAACTTTGCGTGCAGTATTTTACATTTTTTTGCACAGAATATCCCCAGGAGTAGAAGCCCTTTGTTACTGTGTTTGTAATATAATGCAGTGAATCAGTAGCTAGCTCATTCCTTAATTGTTCCAGTTGACTCCTCTGCAGGGAAAGAAACTGCTTTCCGTTTGGAAGTCAATAAATCTAAAGAGCTGGGCCCTTGAGCCTTTTAGTCCTAGTCAAACAGTACACAAATTATTTGGGCTCCCTCTCATCTTTTCCGATTCATGAATGTAAGGGGACACTTGGGCCTGTTATTCATGTCTGGTGAAGCTGCTGCTGTATTTATTGATCTCTAAATTCATCTGGCCCAGGGGCACTGGTCATGCAAGCTCTGTGATTAGGCGTTCCAGTTTTCTAATGCCAATTTATTAGTATTATGGGGGCTTTTAATTTATGAAGCTGTAACAGCAAAGATCAGGCGAGACTGGGAACATCAAGCTAAGATAAAACTTTCTGTGCTAAACTGTCCAACCTGGGCTGTGGTTCAAAATCTTTTCAACCAATTAATGGGGGAGATCATCACTGGCAGATAGCCTGTGACGAGGTCACTGACAGCTGTCCTCCCACAGTCTTTAGTCTTTTATCTGTCCTCTGTCCCCCCCCCCCCCTCCCCCCTTTAGTATAAATGTGTGAGCTCCTCTTTACCTACTGGAACCTGTCAGCCTGGTATGAGCTGTTCACCTAAAATTATTAGAATCCTTTTAAAATAGGGTTGCCACCTGATCCAAGCCAACCCTGAGAAATTGACCTAGCTTAAACCTTTCTAAGTTTAGCACAGCATCAAATGGATCCCACGAACTGAAGATCACCCCTTGATACAGGGAAATAAAGGAAATGAAGGCTTGTGCAGAAAGGGAAATAAAGATGCTCCTTATCAGGGGCAGACTGACCATACGGGCAACCGGGCAGTGCCTGAGGGCCCAGAGGCTCTCTCCCTCCCCTTTGCAAACTACAGGCCCTCTAAGCCTCTGGCCCTCCCCAGTCCCACCATGAAGAGGGCCCTGGTGGTCTAGCAGCATCTACAGGGGCAGGAGAGAAGCCCATTCTTTCCTGCCCGCTTCCGCTACTCTGCCCTACACCGCCACATTTTCAAAATGGCTGCTGAGACTTCCTGCACTGCTGAGACCCACAGGACTACCACAGGAAGTCTTGGCAGCCATTTTGAAAACACAGTGACGCCGGGCAGAACAGCGATAGTGGGCAGGAAAAAGTAGGGTTATCACCAGGGCCCTTCAAGGTAGGATTGGGGAGGGTGCACTAGTATGCAGGCAGTGTCCACGGGGTCCAATGACCTTTACCGCCCCGGGGACTCACAGCATTGCCAGTCCCTGCTCCTTATGTATTTAGTCAAGCAGGTACATGCTATCTATAACCACACAATTCTAAAGCCAGTACTGAGACCACATAGCACTAGGCTTTAGCTGTAGCTGCCTTTCTATCTGTAGGGCACTGTACTGAGAAAGGCACTATATAAGCATGCCGATAGATTTGATATACCATCTTTCTGTGGTTTACATTTAGTATATGCAGCTACTTTCTCTGTCCATAGATATTGTGTCTTGTAAAAGTTATCCACTCTTCTGCATTTTTAACATTCTGCTGTCTAAAAAATACAATTCAAGTTGCATTAAAGTAGGAGTTTGTTTCACTGACTTTTACAACATACACTACATTTTCAATGCAAAAGAACAATTATAAATATTCAGAAAGTAATGAAGAATAAAATAAAGTCTTGATTACTTAAGTTTTCATACCGTGTCATAGCAAACTCAGCTTAGCTTGGTTTCCAAAAAAATGCCTTATCAAGTCCATTTGTAAGATAAATAGAGCCTACCTGTGTCAAGTCACAATTGTTAAGCTGATTTGAATATTCCTGGATAGAAGTTCAAGCTGTTTATGTTGCATGAAATGAATTTGAAGAAAAGGTCTAAACATGCCAGGTTGCTGAAAAAAGCTCTGGGATAAAGCTATTCAAAGGTACAGATTGGAAGTAGCTTGGCAAGAAAAAAGAGGATAAGTACATAAGTATTGCCACACTGGGCCAGAACAAAGGTCCATCAAGCACAGCATCCTGTTTCCAACAGTGGCCAATCCAGGTCACAAATACTTGGAAAGATCCTTAAAAAGTTCATTACATTTTATGCTGCTTATCCCAGAAATAAACAGTGGATTTTCACCAAGTCATTTTAATAATGGTCTATGGACTTTTCCTTTAGGAAGCCGTCCAAAGCTTTTTTTAAAACCCGCTAAGCTAACCACCTTTACTACATTCTCTGGCAACGAATTCCAGAGTTTAATTACACGTTGAATGAAGAAAACTTTTCTCTGATTTGTTTTAAATGTACTACTTTGTAGCTTCATCGTATGCCCCCTAGTCCTAGTATTTTTGGAAAGAGTAAACAAACGATTCACTTTTACCCATTCCACTCCACTCATTATTTTATAGACCTCTATCATATCTCCCCTCAGCCGTCTTTTCTCCAAGCTAAAGAGCTCTAGCCACTTCAGCCTTTCCTCATAGGGAAGTCATCCCATCCCCTTTATCATTTTTGTCGCCCTTCTCTGTACCCGTTCTAATTTCACTATATCTTTTTTGAGATGCGGTGACCAGAATTGAACACAATATTCGAGGTGCAGTCGCACCGTGGACCAATACAAAGGCATTATAACGTCCTCATTTTTGTTTTCCATTCTTTTTCTAATAATACCTAACATTCTATTTGCTTTCTTAGCCGCTGCAGCACACTGAGCAGAGGGTTTCAACGTATCATCAACGATGACACCTAGATCACTTTCTTGGTTGGTGTCTCCTAACGTGGAACCTTGCATTGCATAGCTATAATTCGGGTTCCTCTTTCCCACATGCATCACTTTGCACTTGCTCACATTAAATCACATTAAATCCAGTCAAGATTTCGTTCCAATCACAGTACTGAAACAGTACTAGTCACGCTCATGACTAAATTCAAACAAATGATTGCAACCGGCGAGAACATATTACTTCTACAATTCGATATGTCAAGCGCCTTCGACATGGTTGATCATGGAATTCTACTACACATCCTTGAATACTTCGGTATCGGAGGCAACGTTCTTAATTGGTTCAAGGGATTCCTTACCACACGTTCATATCAAGTGACATCAAATTCGACTACATCAGCCACATGGACACCTGAATGTGGAGTCCCACAGGGATCCCCCCTCTCACCGACCATATTCAACCTAATGATGATACCCTTGGCCAAACTACTATCAAACCAAAACCTTAACCCATACATATACGCTGATGATGTAACGATCTACATCCCATTCAAACAAGACTTAAAAGAAATTTCCAACGACATCAACCAAAGTCTACATATCATGCACTCCTGGGCAGATGCATTTCAGTTGAAACTTAATGCAGAAAAAACCCAATGCCTAATACTCACCTATCAACACAATACGAACAAATTTACCACCATCAAAACACCAAAACTAAATCTACCAATCTCGGAAACCCTAAAAATCCTTGGAGTTACCATCGATCGACACCTAACACTTGAAAATCACGCGAAAAACACAACCAAAAAGATGTTCCATTCAATGTGGAAATTAAAAAGAGTAAGAACATTCTTCCCAAGGAACGTCTTCCGTAATCTGGTATAATCATTAGTACTCAGTCATCTAGATTATTGCAACTCACTCTACGCAGGCTGCAAAGAGCAAATACTAAAAAAACTCCAAACAGCCCAGAACACAGCAGTCAGACTCATTTTCGGAAAACCAAAATACGAAAGTGCAAAACCTCTACGAGAGAAGCTACACTGGTTCCCACTCAAAGAACGCATCACATTTAAAGTATGTACCCTAGTTCACAAAATCATCCATGGTGATGCCCTAGCCTACATGTCAGACCTGATAGACCTACCACCCAGGAATGCTAAAAAATCATCTCGCACATTTCTTAATCTCCATTTTCCCAACTGTAAAGGTCTAAAATACAAATTAATGCACGCATCAACCTTTTCCTATATGAGCACGCAATTCTGGAATGCATTGCCAGGCAACCTAAAAGCGATCTATGAACTGACCAACTTCCGAAAACAACATTGAGCCTGCAAAGAGGTGGGAAAGTGTGGGATACAAATGCAATAAATAAATAAATAAACATCATCTGCCATTTAGATGCCCAGTCTCCCAATCTCGTAAGGTCCTCTTGTACTTTTTCACAATCCTCTTGTGATTTAACAACTTTGAATAACTTTGAATAACTTTGTGTTGTCAGCAAATTTAATTATCTCACTAGTTACACCCATTTCTAGATCGTTTATAAATGTTAAAAAGCAGCGGTCCCAGCATAGATCCCTGGGGAACCCACCTGTCTACCCTTCTCCATTGAGAATACTGACCATTTATCCCTACTCTCTGTTTTCTATCTTTTAACCAGTTTCTAATCCACAATAGGACACTACCTCCTATCTCATGACTCTCCAATTTCCTCTGGATTCTTTCATGAGGTACTTTGTCAAACGCATTCTGAAAATCCAGATACACAATATCGACCGGCTCACCTTTATCCACGTGTTTGTTCACCCCTTCAAAGAAATGTAATAGATTGGTGATGTAAGATTTCCCTTCACTAAATCCATGTTGACTTTGTCTCATTAATCCATGCTTTTGAATATGCTCTGTAATCTTGTTCTTTATAATAGTCTCTACCATTTTACCTGGCACTGATGTCAGGCACACCTCGAGTGACCTAAAAAAGCCCTGAATCCAGTAGGAAATCTGTGGTGAAGACTTGCAGTCCACAGACAATCCTCAGCCTTCTAATCAACAATACAGACCCCGAGTGTACTGGTCGGTCAAGACAGAGATGAAAAACAATCTTTAAAATTCACTTCCATTACACCATGGAGCGATACAAAGGCATTATAATGTCCTCATTTTTGTTTTCCGTTCCTTTCCTAATAATTCCTAACATTCTATTTGCTTTCTTAGCTGCAGCAGCACACTGAGCAGAAGGTTTCAACGTATTATCAATGACGAAAGCTAGATCCCTTTCTTGGTCTGTGACTCCTAACGTGGAACCTTGCATGACGTAGCTATAATTCGGGTTCCTCTTTCCCACATGCATCACTTTGCACTTGCTCACATTAAGTGTCATCTGCCATTTAGACGCCCAGTCTCCCAGTCACGTAAGGTCCTCTTGTAATTTTTCACAATCCTCCTGTGATTTAGCGACTTTGAATAACTTTGTGTCATCAGCAAATTTAATTACCTCACTAGTAAGTCCCATTGCTAGGTCATTTAGAAATACATTAAAAAGCAGCAGTCCCAGCACAGAACCCTAGGGAACCCCACTATCTACCCTTCTCCATTGAGAATACTGACCGTTTAACCCTACTCTCTGTTTTCTTTCTTAGGACACTACCTCCTATCCCATGACTCTCCAATTTCCTCTGGAGTCTTTCATGAGGTACTTTGTCAAATGCCTCCTGAAAATCCACTTGCTGGGCAGGTGTTGCAACATCAAGCTACTTGTACTATAGTTATATATTGTTTTTCTTGATCAAAAGTTGGTACTGGGGCAGCTTCCGGACAAGCTTATTTATATAGGCATGATTATGTATTTACCGCTTCTGTGAAAATATGCCCTAGAAAACTGTTTTCCACATGCTCAGGGCTGTTCCCAAATCCAAGAACTAGAAAACACTTAGAACTAATGCAACAAAACTCATTCATTTCCTATGGGCTTTGTTACATTTGCCATGCCGGAATCACTAGTGTGGCTTTGTAAAAGATGCCCTTACTTTCCTCAGCTGCCCTGTCTTCAGCTGCTCCCCTGCTGCAGTTCACTGTTTTCCACATCCTCCAAACCTCCTGTGGTTTTTGCTGTCCTCTGGTGATATTGCCCAGGGCCAACATTCGGAGCACAGATACTGCAGCTCAGGTTTTGCAGGAAAAAAGCCAGCCAAATTTCAGGAAGGGCAGAATCTATAGTTGTTGTTTTTTTTAAGGATTATTATCATGGCTCCAAGAATCTATAGGTTTAAGGATGAAAGCCTACTGTGCTTTGATTGCCCATCATCAGCTGCAGAGAGCAAACTTAAAGCAAAGTTAAACTGGGGTAGTGGCCCAGGAGTCAAGGGAAGTTGACCAGCCAAAATACACAAAGGAAGTACAAGAGACAGACTCATCTTATTAAAGATTAATTTCTTTCTGTTCCATGAGACACTTTGTAAATCAATGAAATATATGTCTAAGCTAGGATATGGAAATGAGTCAATGGAAATTAGCTGATGGGGAACTAGAAGGTTGTATATTTTCCTAAAAGAGTTATAGATTATTTTGTGGTGCCCTAACTCATTCCATCACTCACTACCAATAATGAGGAGCCTTGCTAATAAATGAGCATTCTTTGTCTCATAGCTTAAGGCAAAGGGGGAGTGGGATTTGTGAATCTTTCCATTCAGATTGAAATTATCAAGTACTTTTCATTTCCAATGCAACTCAAGATTTGCTGAAACATAAGACCTTCTTCTGCCCCAGGGTTCCCAAACATGTTCTGGTGACCCCATAGGCAGACAAATTTTCAGGGAATTCACAATGACTATAGAAGATAGAAATTTGGAAGCATTTGAGACCCAGTATATGCAGATTTGCTTCATATATATTCATCATGGATATCAGAAACCTGGCTGGCTGTGGGGGGTCACTAGGCTGAGTTTAGAAAGCCCTACCAAACAATTTACAAAGGAGTATTCATATCACAGTGATATTCTGTCCAGTAGTACTTTGGGAGCAAGATACTACAGTCTTTCTCAGGAAAAAGATCTGAGGATTATCATTTCTGATAACCTCAATGTGGACCAGAGCCAGAACAAATAGGAAGAAAAAGTATGGCCAATAGAAACAAATTGGAGAAAGATTCAAGCATGAAGGCTGATTATAAGTTAGTGGGTTACAAAAAGCAGGACAGGGCTTCAACTTACGTTGAGTGGAGCTTATAAAATACTTACAAAATATTGATTTATATACTGAGATCATTTGGTGTGATTTGTGTTTAGTTTATGTTGTTGTATAGGTTGCATTGCTGTTTTTGTTCTTGAGTTGAGAAGGATTGTAGAAATTCATAGGGGTCGATATTCAGCCGACGACGATCAGTGTTTTGCTATCCACTGCCGGTATACCCGGAAATTCAATGCCAGGCCATGTTCAGGCTTCAGCATTGTGGAGCCAGCCAAAGCATAGCCAGTTAAGGGTGATATTCAGCACTTAACCTGGCTATGGGGCACTGTATAAAGATAGGACTAACTTTTTTATGATACCAGTGCTTTTTTTGTGCCAGTACGCAACGGTATGGTGTACCGGCACCTTTCTTTTTGAGGTACCTCCAGTTTGAAAGCCGGCAAAAAATAGAATCCAGCCTATCTGCTCTTACTGCAGCGATCGGTCTCCCCCTTCCCCCTCATGACCTCCAGGCTCTGTCCCAGGCTGTTAGCTTCAGGAGCGGGCATCTCTCCTCAGTGTGACCGATGGTGCTGCTAAGTTGCCTTGATCACTGTCAGTAGTGACACAGCAGCAATTAAGGCAGGCTGCCTCTGTCTTCCCAGCAATGCCTCCCGCCCTCTTCTGACGCAACTTCCTGTTCCACGTGGGCGGGAGCCCGGAGGCATCGCTGGGAAGACAGAGGCAGCTTGCTTTACTTGCTAAGGTGTTGCTACCCTCAGTGATCAAGACAAATTAGTAGGATCTTCGGACCACGGGGAAGAGAAGAAGAATCAGAGTCGCCGGCAGTTGGGACCATGAGGCTGGGGTGAAAGGAAAGGGGAGAAACGCTGGATTTATGGAGGGAGGGAGAGAGAGGTGCTGGATCTGGGAAAGACAGGATAGATGCAGAGGAGGAGGAGGTGGGAGAGAGAGATAACGATCGGATTGAAGGAGTGGGAGATTTATTGGAGACCCAAGAGAGAGTGATAGTGGACCATGATATGGGGGTGGGGGAAAGAGAGAGAAAGACATACAGGCCCCAGCGTAGGACTGCAGAAGGAAGGAAAGACAGAGGGAGAGTGGAGGATCATGGAGACAGAGGAGAGATGCAGGGCATGGAGAAAGCATAGGAAAAGGGACACACAGGGGCAATGCTGGACACAGTGAGATGGAGTAGGGTGGGGAGGAACAAACAGGATAAAATGCGGGAGAGGGCAAGACAGAGAAACACAGAGGGAAAATGCTGAATGTAATGGGAGGATAGAGACCCTGAGAGGGCAGATGATGAATGTGGATGATGGAGGATAGGGACAGGGACACAAAATGGAGATGCTGGATGGGACCAATACGGACACAGAGGGAAGATTGATGGTGTACATGGATTGGAGATAGAAGAAATGTCAAACGTAGATGGGATCCTGCAAAAACAGAAAATAGACACTGGACCAGCGTGACTAGCAAAATAAAATGCACAGACAATAAGGTAACATAATAGATGACGGCAGAAAAAGACCTGCATGGTCCATCCAGTCTGCCCAACAAGATAAACTCATATGTGCTACTTTTTGTGTATACCTTACCTTGATTTGTACCTGTCCTTTTCAGGGCACAGACCGTATAAGTCTGCCCAGCACTATCTCCGCCCCCCCAACCACCAGCCCTGCCTCCCACCATCGGCTCTGGCACAGACCGTATAAGCCTGCCCAGCACTATCCCCGCTTCCCAACTACCAGTCCCGCCTCCCACCACCGGCTCTGGCACAGACCGTATAAGTCTGCTCAGCACCATCCCTGCCTCCCAACCACGAGTCCCACCTCCCACCACCGGCTCTGGCACAGACCGTATAAGTCTGCCCAGCACCATCCCCGCCTCCCAACCACCAGTCCCGCCTCCCAGCATCGGCTCTGGCACAAACCGTATAAGTCTGCCCAGCACCATCCCCGCCTCCCGCCACCAGTTCTGAATTTACTAATTGAAATATATCAGCTTTTGGAAATATTTGTATATATAATTGAAGAAAAAGCCAAAAAAGCAAAATAATTTTAAAAATAACATAAAAACATCAAAATTTTAAATGGAGGTTTTTGATCCATGAAAAATATCCACAGCTAATTTGCGACACCTAATCATATGGGGCCTCTTTTACAAAGCCGCACTAATGATTCCTGCGCAGTAAATGAGAGGAAGCCCATTCAGTTCCTATAGGCTTCCTCTCATTTACTGCACAGGAATCACTAGCGCAGCTTTGTAAAATACTCCCATAGTGTCCTCTTGCAACGAGGTCTTTTTTTCCTCCATTTTAAATATTGAGGTTAACTATGCTATTATCAGTAGAGTTCAAGTGTCTTTCCTTGCACAGTTTTGGGAGCTTTTAGAAATGCCCATCTCTGATATCTTGCATTTTAGTGTCTATTTCTTTACTATTGCTGTCCATGCAAAACCTGACTTCTTGAGGTTTCCCGTTCACTGTTTTGCCTTCATGTCTCTATTACTGGTCTGTGGTCCCTTGTTTCATATTTGCTGAGGGTCTATCTCTGTTTTGTGCTAGTTTGGAGATCTTGCAGCAGTCCTGTTCTGTTTGCTCACTAGGTGTGGCATTGGTGTTTTAGGGCCTGGTGTAATATTTACTGCGCTGCCTTTTCATGAATAAAGTCTTTAGAAGTTAGTGGTGGTATGGTACGGTAATGTTTTGAGTGTGTTTTTGCACATTTGTGTATAGTGTTTATATGCGCCATAGCTGGTATAAGGGGTGTGGCTAATGTGGGTGTAGCTATCATAGGGGTGGAGCCATATGTGGTGACCCCGCCCACAATGAGTACCGGCACCTTTTTTTCTACAAAAAAACACTGTATGGTACTATTTATGCAGTTACCTTGGCCCAGTGATAGCGAACCTATGGCACGTGTGCCACAGAGGGCACGCAGAGCCCTCTCTGTTGTCATGCACGCCGTCGCCAGGGCTGCCAAGAGGGGGGTGCAGGGGGACAAAATTCCCTGGGCCGGCACCGCAGTCCCCTCTACCCATTGGTGTGCTGGAGCCGGCTCGCACCGGTTGTTCTTGAGGGTGAGCCGGCTCTCCTCCCTCCCTCCCTCGAGCTACAGGGTCTCGCCGAGTACCTGAAGAAGGCATTCTTCGGGGGCAGGCAGGAAAGATCCCCAGTCTTGCCTGCCCGCTGCCGGCGTTGACCCTCCCCACTGCCAGATTGCTCTTTAAAAATGGCCTCCGAGACTCCCAGCGGCAGCCTCACGAGACTTCTGCTAAAGTCTTGGAGACCGCCCTTGTAAGTCTTGGTGGCCATTTTGAAGAGCGATGCAGTAGCGCCGCGGGAGATTCAGCGCTGGCAGCAGGCAGGCAAGACTGGGGATCTTTCCTGCCTGTCCCAAAGAATCCACTGGACAACCTGGGTGGCTGGAGGGGGAGCTGGGTAGCGAGGAGAATCACTGGGCATGGGTGACTGGAGAGGGGGGCAGGGGACAGGAGAATCGCTGGGTATGGGTGGCTGGAGAGGGGGGCAGGGGACAGGAGAATCGCTGGGTATGGGTGGCTGGAGAGGGGGGCAGGGGAGCGAGGAGAAGCACTGGGTATGGGTGGCTGGAGAGGGGGGGCAGGGGACAGGAGAATCGCTGGGTATGGGTGGCTGGAGAGGGGGGCAGGGGACAGGAGAATCACTGGGTATGGGTGGCTGGAGAGGGGGGCAGGGGACAGGAGAATCGCTGGGTATGGGTGGCTGGAGAGGGGGGCAGGGGACAGGAGAATCGCTGGATATGGGTGGCTGGAGAGGGGGGTAGGGGACAGGAGAATCGCTGGGTATGGGTGGCTGGAGAGGGGGGGCAGGGGACAGGAGAATTGCTGGGTAGGGGTGGCTGGAGAGGGGGGGCAGGGGACAGGAGAATCACTGGGTATGGGTGCCTGGAGGGGAGGCAGGGGAGAGTAGAATCGCTGGGCATGGGTGGCTGGAGGGGAGGGCAGGGGGAGAGGAGGGTTGCTGGACATGGGTGGATGGAGGGGAGGCCGGAGGGGAGGGGAGGGCAGGGGGAGAGGAGGGTTGCTGGACATGGGTGGATAGAGAGGAGGGCAGGGGGAGAGGAAGGTTGCTGGACATGGGTGGATGGAGGTGAGGGAAGGTAGAGAGAAGAAATGCTGGACATGGATGGAGGGGAGGGAAGAGTGAGGAAGGAGATGAGATGAGGGAAAAGGAAGAGAGGAGAAAAACTGCACATGGATGAAGAAAATAGGCAGAAGCTGGATCCACTGGACAGTCAAGTCTGCGGAGGACCCAGCTTTTACTTACGTTTGTAGGGCAAGAAATGAAGAAGTAAGGTGGAAAGTAAAGAAATAAATGGAAAGGAAGCCCTGGAAACGGAGTTAAGAGGACAGATAGCAGCACAATCGAATACTGGGCCAGCATGATCAGAAAAACAAAGTCATCAGACAACAAAGGTAGAAAAAAATCATTTTATTTTCATTATAGTGCTTGGAATATGTCCACTTTCAGAACATTAAAAGTTTATATTTATTTACTTATTTATGGCATTTTATCCCACATTAAACATGAATTAGATTGGAACCCGCAATCATTTAATTTGCAACAGCAAAAATCACATTAAGTATTCAAAAGCATGCCAAATGCTTTTAAAGTTCTGTTATTTAGGTTAAATTGCCCTGTTGGCACTTTGCGATAAATAATTAGATTTTGGGTTGCTGTTTGGGTTCGCCATCACTGCCTTGGCCGGTTAAGTGCTGAATATTGGTGCTTAACCGGCCAAGTGCCAACTCTGCCCCGGAACACCCCCCAAAATAGCCAATTTTGAGAGAGGCACTAACCCCCCAGACCAAGGGGTCCTTTTACTAAGCCATGGCAAAAAGTGGCCTGCAGTAGTGTGGGTACATGTTTTTGGCACACGCTGGGCCAATTTTTACTGCATCTGGGAATAAGAGCCTTTTTTCAATGGGCCGGGAAAAGGGCCTGCAGTAAAATTGAAACCAGTACCAGGGGCGTAGCTAGGTGGGGCCACGGGGGCATGGGCCCCCACAGATTAAGCCCTGGCCCCCTCTACCTCTGACCCCCCCATCCGCCAACCCCCCGCCACTTTGGACTTCCTTCCCGCCGCCAACCCCCCTCCGCTGCCACCGCCGCCAGGTACCTTTCCTGACGGGGATCCCCAACCCCCGCCAGCTGAAGTCTTCCTCAGCGCCAGTTGACTCCGGCGCCTTCGCTGATGATCTGTTTCTGACTCCTGACGTCCTGCATGCACGTCCTGCATGGGGCTACATACAGGATGTGCAA
Source organism: Microcaecilia unicolor (assembly GCF_901765095.1). Taxonomy (NCBI): domain Eukaryota; kingdom Metazoa; phylum Chordata; class Amphibia; order Gymnophiona; family Siphonopidae; genus Microcaecilia; species Microcaecilia unicolor. The sequence goes on along the minus strand of NC_044041.1, from coordinate 105,487,587 downwards.
GTAGGACATCAGGAGTTAGAAACAGATCATCAGCGAAGGCGCCGGAGTCGACCGGCGCTGAAGAAAAGACCGGCTGGCGGGGGTTGGGGACCCCCACCAGCAAAGGTACCTGGTGGCGGCAGGGGGGGGGGGTCGGTGGCGGGGGGTTCCAAAGTGGCGGGGGGGAGGCGGGGTAAACTGTGCCCCCCCACCTCGGGCTGTGGACCCCCCCCTCCCGCCGAGGTCTGGCTACGCCCCTGATCAGTACATGCCTATATATGGCCTGAGCCCTTAATGTCACCCATTGATCTAGCGGTAATGGCTCACACGCTATATGTGTGGTGACCAGTCAGCGCGCACCAACTACCAATTAACACTGGAAATGTCCTGGCGATATGGGCGTGCACCAAATCTGAAATTACTGCCAGGAGGGCGCGCTAGCCCAGCGCTAGTCTCATTTTGGCATGCACTGCACAGAGCCTACCACGCCCCCAGTGTTTTAACCAGCCAAGAGCCATTTCTGACTGGTTAAATCTCTTTGAATATCGAACCGATAAATGCAAGGGAAACATGGACTCTATGGAGTACCAAAAATTTCCAACTGCATCCTTTACCTTCAGCTGTATTCTAGTACTTTCTATTTTTATGTTCCTGAATCCATTGCACCCTTTTACTTACAGCCCATATAATTACTGCAGTAGAAAGGAAGAAGATAACTGTGTCAGCTAAAAGAATAATGACAAACTGAGTAAGTTTTTCATTCTGAATTAAATAATTTGGTAGTGATGATTTCCCTGAAATTAATCTTCAAGGGCCCATGCATAGACAGTAATGGGAGGGAAAAATTACTAGGCAAGGAGGTAAAGAGATAGCTTGAAACAAAGTCCTGGGACAATTGTTTCTTCTACTAGAGAGAAGGAACAAAATGAGAGAGAGAGACTAGAACCCAGATGCAGAAACATAACGAGCCAGCAATGTGTTTTTTACACTGGTTCTAGCCAGTTTAGCGAGCACAGAGTAAAGCCAGACATACACAAAAGGGTTCTGCGAGCTCTTTTCCTGTCATGGTAGCAGCTAATGAAAATCGTATGCAAAGGTATTATAATGAGCTAATTACTATGTAAATGTGCATGCAAAGCGATGCACAGCAGTTTTACAAGCAATTCACAGAAGTAGCCCCTACTTTTACCGTGGAAAATTTAACGGGTGGTCAGGAACTGTCAGTACTGCAAGAAAGACAGCCGAAACAGTGAAGGGAAGGGGTGGAGGGACCCATCAGAGACATCCAGCAACAAGATTGTACACTTCCAAGCAGTGAGAGAGATATCCACAATGTAACCATAGAAGGTCCATGTTCCAACTATTTAAATGCATTTCTTAGACTTTATTTGGTAGGTTGGGGAGGGATTGGCTATAATTTTCTTCTCTTTCTCGCTCCCCCTTCTCTCTTGCAAGGGAAGACCGCAGTCCCATGCTGCAACCAGAATGGGTTTTCTACTCAAGTCCAGGCCTTTCCAGAGCAGCGATTTCTGATGGGGCATGGGTCAGCAGCAGGCACCAGCGTACAGGCTCCCCCTTCTCTCCTACAAGGGCAGACCACAGTCCCCAGCTGCAACCAGAGCAGGTTTTCTACTCAAGTCCAGGAGCAGCAGTTTCTCCCGATGGTACATAGGCCCAGCAGCAGGCACCAGTGTTCAGGGGAGCAGTCACCTGACAATTCCTGTCTTTACCCCCTATTACCTCTATCCTCTCAGGCACCGTGCTCTTCGGTCATACCTGCTTGCTTTCATATATGCAGCTTAGTGTTTGGCTGCTCTGCGCATGCTCAGCTGACTAACTTGCTTTCCCATTATTGCATGCAAATGAGCCTGTTCGCAAAGCATGCGATTCACTTGGGAATCGCTCTATATTTCCAAATTGATAATTTTTACTAATTTAGAAATACAGATGGATTCTTTATGGGGACCTTTGTGTATCTGGGCCTGAGTAGAGAGGGAGATAGAGAAATGAGAAAAAGGGACACTGAAATAGAGAAAAAAAAGAGAGAGAGGGAGAGATGAGAGACAAAGGAAAAAAAAATAAGGGTGATGAGACGCGAGACAGAGATCATGAATGTATGTGTAATAACTGCTCTCTGTTGCACTGTCTCTCTAACCCTTATCTTTTCTCTTTAATTTATTTCCCTTTTGTTTTTCAACTTATTCTCCTTTCATGGTTTTTCTCCATGCATCACTGTTTCTTTTCTCCTTCTTTTATTTTTGCTTATTTAAAAAACAAACAAACAAACCTTCCTATACTGCTCCTCCCACAAGTCAAGTCAAAGCAATTTACAATGCTAAAATCTGAGTTGATGGGGAAGGTGGGGGGGGGGGGCGGTCAGGGAATTAAATGGCTGGGTATATTGTCCTCATCAGTGCATTTTTTTCTAGCAAAAAAGGTGCCGGTACTCAAATGGGTGGGATGATCACTGAGGGACCCAACTCACAATAGCCAAGCCCCCTGCAACCAGTCACAGAATCTATAACAAGGCAGAATTGGTGTGTAAAGCCTGAGCTCTTTCATTAAAACGGGGATCATGGGTCAATTTTAGTACACAATGGAAAAGGTGCCGGTACTCAGTACCCCCAAGTACCCCCTCAAACAAAAGCCCTGGTCCTCATCGCAGCAGCCACTGATGATACAGCCCAACTCCATATGTGCTGTCTGGAAAAGCTAATGAGAAGAAATGTGTTTTCAAACCTTTTATGAATTTCCTAAAGTTGTTTTCCACCTGGAGAGACACTGGGAGGGTGTTTCAAAGGGCTGGAGCAAGATAGAGAAAGCTGCATACCTAGTGGAATCTCTGATCTTGGGAATGCAGACTTCTAATAGAAATACAATGGATCAAGAGACCATAGAGTCGATAGACTGCAGGAATACACTGTAAAAGGTCTATGAGCCATGATTAATACCTTTAAATTTGATATGGTAAGAAACTAAGAGCTAATAGGCATTTTTGAGTGTGTGTGTGTGGGAGAGGGGGTAACACTATCAAATTTCCAAGCATTTGTAATGGAAGTGAATTTTAAAGATTGTTTTTCATCTCTGTCTTGACCGACCACTGCACTCGGGTCTGTATTGTTGATTAGAAGTAATTCTGTTTAAAAATAATTGTTTGTGTGAAAATAAGTTGGAATGCATAAGATAACATAAAGCTCTAACTAATTTGGTATGTGAAGGGGCGGATGGCGCTTGCTTTCCGGTTCCAGCCTGGCCACCTGCAGTTGGGAAGCATGTGACCATATTCTCACAGTATGGCTTGTTTACCTAAACAGAGACGCATTCTGTAATTTTCCTTAGAAGCATTCTGTAACTTTCCCTAGCTCTGAACATGAGCTCAGAGCCTAATAAAAAGGAGGGCATGTCACAGCAGAGTGGGGGGCTCATCTGTGAGTAGACGTACTGCGCAGAGGATCTGTTCCTGGTCCAAGAAGCTCCTGGCTCTTGCTGTGAACTGGGACCCCCAGCTGATGTTAAAAGCCTGGATGATGTAAGGACCAGTGATGATTGTATGTATAGTGTATATTATTGCCTCTTTTCCTGGTCTAAGAACTCTTAGCATTGCTTAGATGTAGAGACCAGTGATGTAATGATTGTTTAGCTAATCATTGTGTGTATAGAGCTAATGTGCTAACCATTGTATATATCTTAATCATTGTAGATTTTAGCTCCTCTAATAAAAGTTTCATTTACTTAATACGAATCCAAAAGAATCCACAGTAATTATTGAGTAGTCTGTGTCAGTGAGACAGGCTGTAAAATCATAAGTTCGGCATTAGAAATTAATTTTTAATTGCTGTGTTTTGGATCAGATGATAATGATGAATAAGTGATCATGGAAGGCCATTGTAAATTAAATTGGAATAGGCCAGGCAGCTGATGAGGAGAATAAAAAAACCCAGTATAAGCAAAGCAAATCTCTCCAAAACAGTTCAGATCGCAAGGATAGACTAAAGAATCATAAAGCAGGACGAGTACTGTGGCGATTTGGGTAGTAAAGGAGAGCTGCAGCTCAAAGAAACAAGCCAGTATTTTAAGGGAAGCTTCTTATGGAAGAGTATGGTGGGTAAGAAGAGGAACTATAGTTAGGATTATAGTCCATCTAGTCATAGGCATCGCTGCACACCCAAAATCTCAGTTGTACACCCAGTGCAGTGATGTGCTGGAGCCAGTGCGAGATCAAGACTTTTTACTGTTCTCGCAGGAGGAACATTAAAAAGTCTTGCTCCTGCCTGGTGAAAACAAAACAAAACCGTGAATGCCACTGGTGTCTTCCTCCCTATCCCCCCCTCCCAATTGCTATATCTTACTTATGCAGCCAGCAGCCTGCTGCAGGACCTTCCCTCTGCCAGGTCCTATGGGAGGGGGACTTGGAAGAAGGGAGAGTGGTACCCGCGGGAGGAAGGGTGCTGGCTGGAGCTGTCCTCAGTATCTTTCTACCTTCCCTGTAAGGTTTTTTGTTCCTTACCTCCCAGGTCACAGACACTGATTTGCATAACACCAGATGCATCATGGTCAGCCTGCATGGGGCCTTGAGCATCTGTACATGCTCAAGGCCTGCCAACTCCCATCCCTTAACACTTCCTGTTTTGGAGGGGGCGGGAGTTGGCAGGCCTTGAGCCATGTGCAGATGCTAAAGGTCCCTTGCTAGCCAAGGAGGTTTCATAACAGGAGACGACAAGAGTTTATCTGGCCCATTATATGGGCTAAAGCCAGTAGGCGGAGTTTGTCGCCCTATCAGTTTCATTGTTCTGGGTGTACCAAGATGACGACTGCTGCATTGGGGAGAATTAAAACATCCTTGGGTAGAGTGAGCTTCATCCTTGTGACATCATACCAGCTCCTGTTATCAAATGTCCTTGATGCTGGTCGACCATGAGTCACCAACCCAGGAAAGTGAGGCAAGGGAAAAAAATCTTTGGGGGGAGGTGGAAGGAGGAAGAAAGATGCTGAAGACCAAGGGGGGAGGGAGGGAAAAAGAAGAGAAATGCTATATATCACAGGAGGTCGACCTTGGTAGGAGTAATTTACAGCTATGCTCTGGTTTAGGTATAAACCAACACCCGATTTTGAATGTAATCTTTTGGGAAAACAATTCTCAGTTTATATTTAAGTATATATGGTATATAGGTAATCAGCTGAATGTCATCTGCAAAGAAGTGCATGCTGATTCTCAGGGATTGAACTAGGAATGCCAGGGGACTGAAAAACAAAGTGAATAAAAGGTGAAAGGACCGAGCCTTGAGGCATTCTGTATGTCAGTGGGTACTACTTTGAGGATGAATTATTGAAGGCAGGGGCAGCAGAACATCTTTTTGATTCTATTCTATTCATCCAAAGTGCAGCTAGGTTTTTGTTATCCGCCACACTCTGGTCTTCACTTAACTCTTTATTCAGCTTCAGTCCTTACTGCCCGTATTGCTGCTCTTTCTATCCACAAATGCACACCAACGGCAAAACTTCTTATAAATGAAAGTTTATTTGAGCAATTCATGGCAGTACTGCTTACAACTTCACAGTGGAACTTCTTTCTCCCCTCAGTCCCACACACAGCTGGCAGAAGTTTTACTGTGCCTTTACTTTTCAGGCACTGTTTCAAAACTCTCAGCAGTTAATGTGCTTCTACACTACAACATCAGTATATTTCTTCACATAGTCACAGTTCATCAAACCAGCCAATCTCTTGCATTTCTTCTACTCCGGTGCTTAATCTCTGCAACACTCCTTTCTATTCTCTGAGGCGAATTATCTGCACATCTTTCCCACAGGGATTTCCCCCATCGCCTCAACCTGCTTTCTCCAGTCTTCCACAACTGACTCAGCGTGGCCACTAGGAAACCTCTCTTTGCATTCTCCTCAGTTTGAGCCAGGGCTGCAATCTCCATACCTTCCTCCTCCAGCTCCTCAGCTATCTCCATTTTATCATAATCCCTAGTCACCTCCTCCCCTGGCTCTCCCACCTGTTCCTCATCACTGTTATCAGAAATCATTTCCCAATCCCCGCCTCCCAGCTCCTGTTTGACTTGCCTAGGAACAGAGGATTCTTGGGACTGGTAGTTCCTCACCCTCCTCAATACTTGGGCTGGTCTCTCAGCCACTAGGGGGCGAACCCTCAGTGTACTGGGAACTTGATACTGAAACTTTCTCTTTCTGCAACCTCCTACCGGCTTGAGCCCCTGTTCCCGTATTCTTTTGGTCCAACTTTCCCCTGCCCCCTTACAATACACACACACACACATATATATATATACACACACACACTATAAGTACCACAGGTTTGTTACTCCTTTATATACTTCTAAAAAAGGATATTAGTTTACCTTCTCTTTCCCTTTTACTCCCACTTCAAAAGGGGGAAAGGAGTCATACTCTTTATCACTTTATGTATAATCTATAGAGATCTGGTCCTTCTGGCACTGTTAGCAGCAGTAGTATTGTTAGAAGGATACTGAAGAAATCATTGCCACTTAACTGTTACTTATAAATTGAGATCAGTTTTATTTCTGGGTCTCTACTTTGTAAGATTAATCCATTGAATTAGGCCTAAAACCAAACACTACACATCAGATTAAAAAATAAATAAATAAATACTAAACCGTGAAAGGATAAGCTAAATCATTGTATTTCCCAATAATAGGCAATAAAGTACATTGAACTTCACCCACAGTGTAAATCTGAACAGGTTCTTAGATCTCACAATAAAACTACCTGCCTCTTGTTCCTTACAGAACAGGTGAAGGAAAAAGTAGGGTTGGGACTTTGGTAGATCTTTCTCTTTTTATCCACAGGTAAAAAAAAGTTCCTACACTTGAAGTATGGCAAAAAAACATCATGCCCCTAAAGCTAGTGCACTCATTACAGCTTCTACCTCTATCCAGACTGAATGCTTGATCCAAGGCAACATTCTGGTTTCATGGGATAAATGTATGCTTATTGAGTCCCTCATGAAAGAACTAAGAGAGGAGGTGGCAAGACTAAGAAGCATCTGTGACAACAGGAAATTCATCCCAGAGATGCATGTTGAAACATTGGGGATCTCTAGCCAAGGGAGGGAAGAGCTTGTGCAGAAAGAGGACAGCTGGACACAGGTCACCAGATCCTGCAAAATCAACCCTCCAACTCCCCCATCTTCTGTTGAACTGAAGAATGTGATTGCAGCCCTAGAGGCAAAAGAGCTGAAAACATCTCGAGAACAGGAGGAAACAAGGATCAAAAATCCAAAGCCACTAGATCAGTGGCCAATAAGAAGCGAAAGGTAGTGGTGGTCGGTAATTCTCTTCTGAAGGGTACTGAGGCACCCATCTGCTGACCAGACATGATGTCCAGGGAAATATGCTGTCCGCCTGGTGCAAAGATTTGAGATACTTGTTAATGTTGGTTGGGTGGGCACACCCTGCCTTGTTACCTCACTGATGAAGCCTGAATTTATACAGTTTAATGTTTACCTGGGCTCTTTCATTCAGAAGTCACCAATCAGACACACATTATCTACATATGCAAAACTTGGTATTTAACGGAGGAAAAAGCCTCAAACGAACCGCTAGGGCACTCCTTATGTTAACAAATTAACTTTAGGGAGACCTGCGGACTCATCACTGACAAAAAACCTCCTGGCTACTTTTTTTTACAGCTCTTCATATCACTTTAAACATTTTAATGTAATCACAATGAACTTAGCTTTCCAGCTGTCCAGTCACTCGTTGCAGTTCTTTCAACTACCCACGGCCCGACTTTGGCCAAGGTTTCTTTCATTCAGAAGCTCATCAATTTTCCTCCTGTCAAGAATTTTTGATGCTTCGTTTTGTTTCCTCTTGTCAAATACTGCTGTCTGCAGTGTTGCAGGTCTTTCGTGAGACACAGCATGTCTCTGTCTTTCCTCTTCCCTATTGCATAGGCTTTTATTTTCCCCCTCATAACCACTTTTGCAGCCTCCCAAAAGGTAGTATTGCTCATCTGTGCTGTAGCATTGTCCCCTACATAATTTTCCAATCCCTTTTTAAGTATACCTTAAATGCCTCTTCTAAATATATTGTGGGGTTCATTTGCCAAACACTGTCATGTTGGTCCACATTCCAGACCACTTTGCCCCAGACCACTACATGGTCTGAGAAGGTCACATCTGCAGTAGGGACTCTGAGATGAAGACATAATCCATACATGAATAAAAATTGTGGGCTTTGGAATAAAACATGACAATGTATACCATGGGGGTAATTTTGTGCAGGTGAGCTAAAGTTAGGAGCCTAAAGTATGAATTCTGTAATGGCAATTATGCACAGAATTGCTGTTATGAAACAGTAGCATAAGTCTGCATTTACGCACTTACCTTTAGGCGCAACCACTTATACCAGGTCAAAGACTGTTGTAAATGCTCACGTTTAAATGCTGTAGGTTATTTATTTATTAGGATTTATTTACTGCCTTTTTGAAGGCATTCACTCAAGGCGGTGTACAATAAGAATATGCATAGCTAGCAGTATTCCATTACCTTAGGGGCCCTTTTACAAAGGCGTGCCAAAACCTGGCCTGCAGCAGTGTGGGCGCATGTTTTTGGCATACGCCGGACCCTTATTGTACCGCTTCTGGAAAACAGTGATTATATTAATGGGCTGGAAAATGAACGTGCGGCACAATGGTAACCAGCGCGCATCCATTTTTGGCCTAAGACCTTACCACCACCAGTTGAATTAGTGGTAAGGTCTCACATGCTACCTGGGCGGTAAGCATGCAGCGCAGACCAACTGCCATTTACCACCAGATAGGCGCCCTGCGGTAGAAAATAGAAAATAGTTTCTACCATGTGTTTTCAGCAGACACCAAATTCGGAATTACCGCCTGGGTCATGTGGTAGCCAGGCGGTAATGCTGATTTATCGTATGCTGGATGCACTTATGCCCTTATTCGCCTTGTCGGAAGCGTAGCGAAGGCGGGACTGGGGTGTGCTTAACACATGGGCGTCCTTGGCCGATAATGGAAAAAAGAAGGGCGTCCCTGACGAACACTTAGCCGACTTTACTTGGTCCATTTTTTCTTGTGGCCAAGCCCCAAAAAGGTGCCCGAACTGACCAGATGGCCACCGGAAGGAATCGGGGCTGACCTCCCCTTACTCCCCCAGTGGTCACTAACCCCCTCCCACCCTCAAAAAAAATACTTTAAAAATATTTTTTGCTAGCCTCAAATGTCATACCCAGCTCCCTGACAGCAGTATGCAGGTCCCTGGAGCAGTTTTAGTGGGTACTGCAGTGTGCTTCAGGCAGGTGGACCCATTTCCATCCCCCCCACCTGTTACACTTGTGGTGGTAAATGTGAGCCCTTCAAAACCCACCACAAACCCACTGTACCCACATCTAGGTGCCCCCTTCACCCCTTAGGGCTATGGTAGTATTGTACATTTGTGGGGAGTGGGTTTTGGGGGGCTCAGCACACAAGGTAAGGGAGCTATGCACCTGGAAGCAATTGCTGAAATCCACTGCAGTGCCCCCTAGGGTGCCCGGTTGGTGTCCTGACATGTCAGGGGGACCAGTGCACTACGAATGCTGGTTCCTCCCATGACCAAATGGCTTGGATGTGGTCGTTTCTGAGATGGGCATCCTCAGTTTCCATTATCGCCGAAAACCAGGGACAACCATCTCTATGGTCGACCTAAATGTTGAGATTTGGGCGTCCCCGACCGTATTATCGAAACGAAAGATGGACGCCCATCTTGTTTCGATAATAGGGGTTTCCCCACCCCTTCGCGGGGACGTCATGCGAGGACTCCCTCAGGAAAACTTGGGCACCCCGTTCGATTATGCCCCTCTTTGTGTGTTAGTGCTGGACACGCCCCTGACCTACCCATGCCCCTCCTATGTCCACATCCTCCTAGAAGTTATGCACTAAAGGAATGACGTGCTAAGGTTATAGAATTATGACTAAGTGCAGTTACGCGTGTAACTGCAAGTTAGTGTCTTAGCACCAATTAACTCCAATTACAGCTGATTATTGGTAGTTAGTGCCAGTTAATGTCTAATTTATCAATTAAATTGCAAGCGTAACTGGCACTATTTTGTAACCTGCATGCACAAGTTTGCACGCTTAAAGCAAAAATGTGTCCATAAAATTATAGAATGAGAGGGTATGATACATGCCAGGAGACCCCCAAAACCAGCAGTACAAAAGCTGTATTTGTGTCCCTGACGTCACAGCCCCTCTCAGGTCTGACCAGCATCTTTTTCTCTCTCCCTTTCCCCACCCCCTCGCTCTTGAGTCCAGCATCTCTCTCTCTTTCTCCCTCTCCCTTCCCTTCCCCTTGTAAGTCCCAACTCACTTTGTAGGAAATGTGTTCCTCTTCTCATATCAGTGATCTTCATGAATTTTTAAGCTGGGGCCACTTTGGATTCTAATGAGCTGAAGAAGGGCCACGACACTGCTGAACAGTATGTGTCAATGACATCCATTTTCACCAACCCACCTTCATTCAAAACATCATTGGGGGGTATCGTCAAGGATTGTGAGCATTTCCAAATGCATTCTTTTTTGTCTATTGAGAAATGACTTGTCCTCCAAGCATGCAGAAATTCCCCCTCTCCCCCCCCCCCCCCCCCATCCACTTTCTGTCCTGGGCATGGGTAGAGAGACAGAGTAGGAGAAAAAAAAAACACAGAAAAGACAATGGGGTCCATCCTTGGCCCCTGGGCCTTGGGTTGAAGAACTCTGTCTCATATCATCTTTCCTCCCCACTCTCGGTGGTTACAGTCCATCTTAGAATTGCGTGAATATAGGTGTCGGGTCGCCCACCACTATCTTGCCAGTCTCATCACTTCCTTTATCTCTATTCTGCCTCAGCATGTTACTTGTAACTTTAATTATTATCCCAGGCAACTGTATTCTTATATGCTATATGCTATACAAAAACAACTGTAAATGTATCTGCTAATTCAATCATATAATGTCCTGATACCAATTTCAGCCAATCTGTAAACAATTTTTTTAAATAGGATCTTCAGAGTTCACAGCATCAATGTTGCTTAAACTGAACTGAGTCAGAGCAGCAATGTGCATATCTTCATCGATCCAATATTGTCTAAGAATTATTCATCCAGCTTGCACTAGTCTTATAATACTTTTATTTAAAGATCATCCAGCAACCTCCGAATTTGATGAAACATAAAATCAAGTAGTGTTACTTAACTCATAGATGGTTGCAGGTCTGTAAGAACCCCTACCAACATGCCCATGTTTGGGTACTTCATCAGGGAAGAGGTTCAAGAATAGTAGTATGTATATAGTAGCTTGCATAGAAAAATGGCCACGGCTTTCTTGGCATGCTGGGTTAGAAACCTTTCGGGGCTCATGTTTCCACTCAAAGTCAGGCAAGTGTTACATCCTGCCTTAATGCTCTTTTCAATACAAAAATGCAGCAGCTACATCAGGGGCGTAGCCAGCCCTCCAATTTTGGGGACACCCGAGGTGGACTGGAGGGGAAATGCATTGCTTCCTCCTCCTCCCCACCCCCATGCACCAAGCATACCGTTGCTGGCGAGGATGCCAAGGCCTCGCCAGCCAAATAACTACAGTGCTGCCGCTCCCCTCCTCCTTGCGCTAATTCCTTAAGGCAAAAATCGGCAGCGTGCCAACTTCTGCCTTAAGAAAGCAGTGTGAGGGAGTGACTGTACTCCGGTTATTTGGCTGGCAGGGCTTTGGCAACCCTGCCAGCAAAAGGAAAGGGGTGCTGCAGTTCTGGAGGGGGCCTGAGCCCAAAATGGTTCAGAGATGGGGAAGTGATAGAATTAGAGGTGATGAGTTGAGGTGGGAGGCTTAAGAGCAATGTCAGGAACTGCTTTTACATAGAAAGAGTGGTGGATGCCTGGAATGCTCTCCCGGGGAGGTTGTGAAGACAAAAACGGTGACAGAATTAAAGAATGCATGGGATAAATACAGAGGAACACCAAATAGAAAAAGAATGGAATCCAACTAAAACAAAACTTAAATGGCCTCAAAACTGGAATGAGCTTTGACGGCAGCAAGACCACCAGGCAAACTTCTATGGTATGGCAAACACAGATCAGGATCAAGGCTGGACAGGGCATCGATGGCAACTCCAGTAGTTGGGAAGTGGGACCAGTGCTGGACAGATTTCTATGGTCTGTACCCCATATATGCAGGTTAGTGGTGTATTGCCTGGTAGTACTACACAGATGCCAAAGTTGGTGTTACTGGAAAAATCAGTTCAGCAAACATGACAAAAACCATGACAAGATAATTTATACTCAAGAGATTTAAACGGTTTGATTTGCTGTGGGCTTAAACTTTAATGGTATTGTAAGCATCTTTTCTCCCTAGCACAGGCTGCTGTCACTCATCTAGATTTACAGTGTCCATTAGCCAGTGGCAGAACCAAAAAACCTTCAGTAAACGCTGAGGGAGCAAGCCATCTTGTCCCAATGAAAAGATTGGTTGTAGAGGAGGAGGAGGTGAAAAGCAGGAAACAGTAGGCGTCTCAATATTAACATGTAGCATTGGTGTCTGAGGGACCAAAATGCCATCAGCGCAGGAGGCTTCACTTAGCAGAGCTATTACATGCTTTTTCCCCCTTCAATGTTCATTAAGGACCTGAAAGTTAATTGGGCAAATCGCTCGTAAAGCCTGAGCTGATGGGCTTTAAACTGCAGTAGTTTTTATTTTTAGGGTAGCATTTAATCTATTGAAGTAAATGAAGAGCTATGAGTTGCTGGTCCCTGCGGTGCATGCTGGCTTCAAAACCACTTCAGTATTAGCAATGATGAGCAATTTCTGTATGGGGTGAGCTACACAGTCACAGGGAAGCCAGAGATCATCTGAGACCTTGGCAATGTATCAGGAATTAAATTCAGCAAACTAGATAGGTCTGACAGTCCTCATCTGCCATCAAATTCGGTGTTTTAGCCTTCTCTTGCCATATCATACATGACAATTGACCACAAAGCAGGTTAGACGGTGCCTCACTGAGCCATCTGCATTCCTTCATATTTCATTTTCCCTTCCCTCTGCCTTGTTTCACATGGCTCCTTCCATCCACAATGAATTTTGCATGCAGCAGGACGTGCCAACAGCTACAGATTCAGGAACTTTTATACACATAAAGTGATTTTAAAAACAAGAGGGCCAATATTCAGCTGGAGGGAGGCAGGCCACATGAGTGCCCCGGTCAGTGCTGACCCCAGATATTCAATATATAGCACTATAGAAACCTCCCAAATCTAATACATAAACTAATAAATCTTATACTTTGTAAGGTAGTGTATAATAATATTTAGTTGTGGTAATGTGGTTTCACAGCTGTTAAGAAAAGGAACTCAGTTTATCTACAGATGGCAAACTACATTTCCCAGAGGCCTCAACAAAGCCATTGATTGGTGGGCGGTCACACACATGTGATAGAGTTTCAGTAATGTTAATTACTTTAAAAGGCATGTGCGCTTGCGTTGGCATTTCTCCGAACTTGATGGGACTGTGGACTGTTTCCCTCCTGTGAGCCCCCATATAAATTATGAGTTTTACAGCGTATATGTTGAATGACATAAAAGTGATGTAATTGACTGTGTAGTAGTGTTTAATAATAATAGTGGTTGCTTTTGTTTTAGATTTTTGTTCTTCTTAATCGTTCTCCTGAAGACGCCAATTTGGCGAAACATGCTGCATGTTAGCACAACTAAATATTATTATACACTACCTTACAAAGTATAAGATTTGTTAGTTTATGTATTAGATTTGGGAGGTTTCTATAGTGCTATATATTTCACAATACTAGAAGAAACCTGTTAATATAATCCCCAGAACATTTCTATTACCCAGATATTCAATGCCAGGCTATTTCCAGTGACTGGCGTTGAATATTTTTTTGGCTGGGGCTAACTTAATCGGCTAAATGAAAATTCAGCAGTGACCAGTTAATAGTGGGCAAAGATAGGACTGCTATTTATGCAGTCCGATTTGTCCACTAAACTTAGCCAGTCAGTGCTGACTAAAGCCAGTTAGCTTTTTGATGCTAACTGCGCATGCTCAGGGGAGAAAACTGACCGGTTATCTCACACTGAATATTTGCAGTTAGGTCCCGAAATGCTATTTAACTAGTCAGTGGCCATTTCTGGCTTTGAATATTTGGGGGGGGGGGGGGGGGGGAGCAATTCCACACACACAGCACTAAAGGAGCATCAATACAACAGTTTGTTGCTAGACCTACAGTTTCTTCTGTTTTCCTCCAGGATTATAGAGCTTTTACTGAATTCACTACCCCTGTGACTAGTTTTCAAGAACTCTGGACTTTTCACCAGCTCAATGACAAAACAACACATCACTTAAGCCCAGGGTAACTGTATGTACTGAGTTAGTTCAATAAGAAAGGTTGTTTATATACCCTTATTTCTGCATGTGTATCGCACAAGCAGGGAGGTGTAAATCATCTAGCATGGGCAATAAGCCCTCAAACTCTATAAATGGGGCCTAAAGTTAGACGTGTAATTGTGTACCCCATTACAGAATAGGGTAAGTTATATTTATTTAGATTTTGCTCACACCTTTTTCAGTAGTAGCTCAAGGTGAGTTACATTCAGGTACGCTAGGTATTTCCCTGTCCCTGGAGAGCTCACAATCTAAGTTTGTACCTGAGGCAATGGAGAGTTTAATGACTTGCCCAAGATCAGAAGGAGCAGCAGTGGGATTTGAACTGGGCACCTCAGGATGTCAAGACTTGTGTTCTAACCATTAGGCCACTCCTCCACTATGTTACATGTGTAACATAATTAGCTACTTGGTATTAAATTGGCACTTAATTGGAGATAAGTACCAATAATTGATGTTATACACCAGGTGGTACCGATTAGAGAAAGAGGTGGAAGTTAGTTACATGGACAACTGCTGAACTGAGCACCCAACTTTTCTCACAAGCAACTGCAAAGGAGGCGTTAACGTAGGAGGGGCAGTCTAAATAACCTTGCACAGGCTTTATAGACTACTTGCTTTTATACGTGCACCATAATTTACACCAGCTACAGACATGGCATAAGTGGTTGTGCCTAAAGTTGGGCACGTTACCGTTCATTAATCTTCCCATCTGTTCTTAATATATTGGTTCATTCTCTGGTTATTATACAATTAGACTACTGCAACTCCATTTACAAACAACTTGGGAGAAAAGAACTTAGCCATTTACAGATTATTCAGAATACTGCGATGTGTCTTATTTCTAACACATGGAAATACGACCACATTACTCCTCAGCTCAAAGATGCACACTGGCTCCCAATTACCCACCTATAAGATATTACTATTAGTATTCAAAATCCTAACTTATGGTGAACCCCTCTACCTTTTACATCTTCTTGCAGCCCAGCCAGAATTCTCAGCTAGGCACAAACCACCTATTTGTGCCCAGTTATTCATTTATTTATTTTATTGCATTTGTATCCCACATTTTCCCACCTATTTGCAGCCACATTGTCATACCAGGATATCAGATACAGTAGAATTGTGCATAGTTTGAGTGAGGAAGGATAGAAGAAGGAAGGGAGTAATTAGGGTAGTTATAGAGGGTGGGCTTTCATAACTAATTGGGTTGGTGGGGTATATTAGTGAGGCTGTCGGTTATCGGTTCTCATTGTAGGCTTTGTTAAAGAAGTATGTCTTCAGAGATTTGCGAAAGATAGTTGTTTCGTTGATTGTTTTCAAGTCTCTAGGTAGTGCATTCCATAACTGCGTGCTCAAGTAGGAGAAGGTAGTGGCATGCATCAGCTTGTATTTTAGTCCTTTACAGCTGGGGAACTGCAGGTTGAGGAATTTGTGGGATGATCTTGTGGTGTTTCTGGGAGGTAGGTCTACGAGGTTTAGCATGTAGATTGGGGTGTGTGCGTGAATGATTTTGTGTACAATCATTCAGATCTTGAACGCAATTCGTTCCTTAAGTGGGAGCCAGTGAAGTTTCTCTCTTAAGGGTTTTGCACTTTCATATTTAGTTTTTCCAAATATGAGTCTGGCGGCAGTATTCTGGGCAGTTTGGAGTTTTTTGATAGGCTGCTCTTTACAACCAGCGTACACTGCGTTATTACAGTAGTCTAGATGACTGTACCATTGACTGTACCAGGGTGCGGAAGATGTATCTCGGGAAGAACGGTTTTACCCTTTTGAGTTTCCCATTGGAGTAGAACATCTTTTTCATCGTGTTTTTCACGTGGGTATCAAGAGTGAGGTTTCGGTCAATGGTGACTCCAAGAATTTTCAAGTTTTGTGAGACAGGGAGAGAGCAATATGGTGTGATTATGGCGGAGAATTTTTTTGTATTGTGTTGTGAGGTGAGTACAAGGCATTGTGTTTTTTCTGCGTTGAGTTTTAGTTGGAATGCATCTGCCCATGTGTGCATTGTGTGGAAGCTTTGGTTGATTTCGTTGGTGATTTCATTTAGATCATGTTTGAACGGGATGTAGATTGTGACGTCATCTGCATATATGTAAGGGTGAAAATATGTTATTGTGAAATAGTTTATGAACACACAAGACATGCAATATTCTCTGTCCAAGGTCCTCAATTGTAAAATTCCCTTCCAGTCTCCCTTCATGTGCAGTCTTCTTTGGATAAGGTTAAGACTAATCTTAAGACTCATTTGTTCTCAGATGCTTTTTATTAAATCCCAACATTCTTTACCAGCGAGTTCTCAGATGCAAGTCCTTGTGGCAGCTGTAGCAGGCCTGTTGTCTTTCCCCAACCTCTGTCCTGATACTGTAGTTCTTCCCTCCTACTCTCATTATTCATATCATGTCTTCCTGTTGCTTTTTATTGTTTCTTTTTTCTATTTTAGACTGTAAGCCACTTGGAAGGTGATCCTGTAGAGCAGGGTAGTAAAACCTTAATCAATTTGGAAACAGCTAGTATTTGGCAATCAAGTGTGCCATTATAGAATACGAGCTTGGCACCCAGTTTTTGCTGTCTAACTTTTAGCACCCTTTATTGACTTGGCTACAGTCTCTACCTAAGGGTATGGAGTAGAAGGTGCAGCCTCCTGCAGGTGAGCTCCTTAGCTAGAGCAGTGTGAGAGAGAACAACCATGCAGACTGGGTGGGTGAGTTGGGCCTCATCTGCTGTTGTCTGCTATGTTACCATGACATATAGTTAAAAATAAAGGAAGAGATACATCCCCTTGCAGGAGAAAGGAAAGAGAGAAACAGGATGGACAGGGCACAGAGAAGAGATGCTGGGTAATGGAATAAGCATAGGAGCAATGCTGAAAATGGGGTGGGTTAGGGACACAGAGGGGTGATGTTGATCAAAGGGAAAGAATGGGAATACAGAGCGGTGATGTTGGACTAGGCAAGATCGAGACACAGAGGGGAGATGGTGAATATAAAAGTAGGATAGAGGCACTAAGTGAACAAATACTGAATATGTAGGGAGGACATGAACAGAAACACAGAGAGACAGGCTGGACAGGACAGATAGGAATGCAGAGAGAAGATGGATGGTGGACATGGAGAAAAGTGTCTAATGGACAGGAGACCCTGGAAAAAAACAGAGAAAATCAGAAGAAAAACTTGGACTAAATCAAATGGAAAAATAAAATTCTCAGATTAAAAAGGAAGAAAAAAAGTAGTTTATTTTGAATGTATGTAATGGATGGTTTAAGAATTGCTTTTCAGTTTTACTTTAATCGATAATACCCTATACTACCTTTTAAAATTTCCTGTCTTTTACCAAAAGTAACTTTTCCTTATGCATACAAAAACAAGTTGGAATGTCTCAGATAAGGCACATCTCAAAAACAGATTGGAATGTCTCTGAAGTCAGTCTGTGCAGGAGGGAGGCGGAGATGTTATTGAGGTCTACAAAATCCTGAGTGGTGCAGAACAAGTAGAAGTGAAATCGATTTTTTACTCTTCCAAAAAGTACAAAGATTAGGTGACACTCAATGAAGTCACATGGAAATATATTTTAAACATATAGGAGGAAATATTTTTTCACTCAACGATTAGTTAAGCTCTGGAACTCATTGCCAGAAGATGTGGTAACAGAGGTTAGCATATCTGGGCTTAAAAAAGGTTTGGACAAGTTCCTGGAGAAAAAGTCCATAGTCTGCTATTCAGACAGACATGGGGAAGCCACTGCCTGCCCTGGAATTGGTAGCATGGAATGCTGCTACTATTTGGGTTTCTGCCAGGTACTTGTGACCTGGATTGGCCACTGTTGGAAACAGGATACTGGGCTAGATGGACCATTTGTCTGACCCAGTATGGCTATTCTTATGTTCTTATGTAAGTGCTGTAAATGTAAACAAACAGCAATAAGTGTAAATACAGTACTGTTCTGCATAAAACTCATTGTGCACAAGTGTCTTACCATGGTTCACTTGATGCAAAAGCACAGTCTCAGATCAAAAGTGGTTCCCTGGCAGGAAAAGCAAGGTCTCTGCTCAAAACATCTTTAAATGTTCACTTTATCACTTCCTTTCTGCAAAAGTTTCTGCTCTAAAGACAAAACAACTTTTTTCCTCTTTTGACTGGCCAAAAATTGCTGCCATGCTCTAAAAGCAAGGTCTCAGCTTAAAACCTCTACAGTTCCCTTACTGCAAAAGTGGGGTCCCAGGTCCAAAAATTGCTGCAATGCTGTAAAAGCAAGGTCACAAATTTAAACTTCAATGGAAAAGAAGTCACGCATTTCTTAATGGTGATGAGGGGTGCATGAAAGAGTATCAGCTTCAAAGCATGGTTCCCTTGCAGAGACACATGGTCTCAGCTCAAACATGGCTTCCTTGCAGCATGTGAAACCGGAAAACAGGAAGAGAAGCCGTGTGCTTCTTAACGGCAATACGATGACATCACTGGGGTGTCTGTTGGATATGCCAGATGGTTGGATTAGCAAAGGATGGATAATTGAAATTGTACTGTATTAATTGTTTCTTTCAATCTAGGCCTTCCTCAGACGCAATAGCATCTCTTGTTGAAACTATTACTGAAGAAAGCATGGACTTAACAGCATTTCTTGAAGATTTACAAGTTATATCCACAAGACAGACTTGTCTCACTCTGACACAAATGTTACCAACCAAGTTAACAGTTCTGCGGACTTATTTTAAGTTTAAGGATGTACCGTTTTGTGGGTAAAGAATACACCTAGATGTCTCATGGGCCACCCAGTCTAAAAAAAAAAAAGTTTTCTTGCCCTGAACCATCTGCACTGGGGATACTGTTTTTACAATAAGTACATAAGTATTGCCATACTGGGAAAGACCAAAGGTCCATCGAGCCCAGCATCCTGTTTCCAATGGTGGCCAATCCAGGTCACAAATACCCGGCAAGATCCCAAAAATGTACAAAACATTTTATACTGCTTATCCCAGAAATAGTGGATTTTCCCCAAGTCCATTTAATAACGGTCTATGGACTTTTCCTTTAGAAAGCCGTCCAAACCTTTTTTAAACACCGCTAAACTAACCGCCCTTACCACATTCTCTGGCAACGAATTCCAGAGTTTAATTACACGTTGAGTGAAGAAACATTTTCTCCGATTCGTTTTAAATTTACTACATTGTAGCTTCATCACATGCCCCCTAGACCTAGTATTTTTGGAAAGCGTGAACAGACGCGTCACATCTACCCGTTCAACTCCACTCATTATTTTATAGATCTCTATCATATCTCCCCTCAGCTGCCTTTTCTCCAAGCTGAAGAGCCCTAGCCGCTTTAGCCTTTCCTCACAGGGAAGTCATCCCATCCCCTTTATCATTTTTGTCACCCTTCTCTGCACCTTTTCTAATTCCACTATATCTTTTTTGAGATGCTGTGACCAGAATTGAACACAATATTCAAGGTGCGGTCGCACCATGGAGCGATACAAAGGCATTATAACATCCTCATTTTTGTTTTCCATTCCTTTCCTAATAATACCTAACATTCTATTTGCTTTCTTAGCCGCAGCAGCACATTGAGCAGAAGGTTTCAACGTATCATCAACGACGACACCTAGATCCCTTTCTTGGTCCGTGACTCCTAACATGGAACCTTGCATGACGTAGCTATAATTCGGGTTCCTCTTTCCCACATGCATCACTTTGCACTTGCTCACATTAAACGTCATCTGCCATTTAGATGCCCAGTTTCCCAGTCACGCAATGTCCTCTTGTAATTTTTCACAATCCTCCCGCGATTTAACGACTTTGAATAACTTTGTGTCATCAGCAAATTTAATTACCTCACTAGTTACTCCCATCTATAGGTCATTTATAAATATGTTAAAAAGTAGCGGTCCCAGCACAAAGCCCTGGGGAACCCCACTAACTACCCTTCTCCATTGAGAATACTGACCATTTAACCCTACTCTCTGTTTTCTATCTTTTAACCAGTTTTTAATCCACAACAGAACACTACCTCCTATCCCATGACTCTCCAATTTCCTCTGGAGTCTTTCATGAGGTACTTTGTCAAACGCTTTCTGAAAATCCAGATACACAATATCAACCGGCTCCCCTTTATCCACATGTTTGTTCACCCCTTCAAAGAAATGTAGTAGATTGGTGAGGCAAGATTTCCCTACACTAAATCCATGTTGACTTTGTCTCATTAATCCATGCTTTTGAATATGCTCTGTAATTTTGTTCTTAATAATAGTCTCTAACATTTTGCCCGGCACTGACGTCAGACTCACGGGTCTATAATTTCCCAGATCTCCTCTGGAACCTTTTTTAAAAATCGGCGTTACATTGGCCACCCTCTAATCTTCTGGTACCACGCTCAATTTTAAGGATAAATTACATATTTGTAACAATAGCTCCGCAAGCTTATTTTTCAGTTCTATCAGTACTCTAGGATGAATACCATCCGGTCCAGGAGATTTGCTACTCTTCAGTTTGTAGAACTGCCCCATTACATCCTCCAGGTTTACAGAGAATTCAATAAGTTTCTCCGACTCGTCAGCTTCGAATACCATTTCCAGCACCGGTATCCCACCCAAATCTTCCTCGGTGAAGACCAAAGCAAAGAATTCATTTACTCTCTCCGCTGCGGCTTTGTCTTCCCTGCAAGTGCTTTGTACTATCTCAGAGTAGAAAATATGTATTCTCCAGCAACTAATATGGAAAGTGCAGGCACGCTTCATGGTGTCATTCTCCCCATTTGTTTTCATCCACCTGGCTAACTAGTCATGCTCTTCTCACATCTCCTCAGAAATTACACTAACAAGACAGGGACAGGATTCCAACTTCAGAATTCCCTTGCCCCAGGAATACAACTACCATGTCTGCCATAGCAATCCCGATGACCATCTCCCCCACAGGCCCAACTCCACTGCTGAGGGAGGCTGTTCACAGTGCTGCTTCAACTATCAGGTCTCTTGCCAACTAGCAGTGGCAAAAAGAGAAGCAGTCACAGCCAGTGATGCTCCACCCCTCAATGCTGACCTTTGCAATCAAACTCACTACAGCTGCAGTGAAGGGTTGCAGTTTTCCCATGAACAGAGCACCACTGTAGGGGGCTTCACACAGAGATAAAATTGGTGCACTGTCCCAACCCCCTAAACTTGCGTAGTATAAGGCAGATCGGGGATATTCCACATCAGCAGACCAAGACATTAAAAAAGCTAATGAAAAGTATACGAAAGCCTCTTCAGAGACCCTCATCTCTGCAGGCTACAAGTTGTCTCTGCCTCAAACCTCACATAGACTTGGCTACTCCCTCATTCAAGGTAAGCAAGACCAATACCATGCCCATGCTTACCCCAGAGATGACATCTACCTTGCTTCAACTGAGGCTAGCAGTGCCTTTCTGCAACTTTTCCCAGAGATTGGTGCAGGACTCTATTGCCCTGCTACAAGGTATTGTAACCCCACCTTCCCCACCCGCAATAACTCCCACTTCTCCCTGGGTAGGAGAAATCAAACTGTAATCATACCAACCCCTAGAGCAGTGATTGTCAACATTTTTCATCTCACTGCACACTGACAAGGCATAAAAATTATATAAAATATATATTTTAAAAAACTGATGTCTATCATTTAACAAACAAGCATTAAGATTGATTTAAAGTTCAATCATTATGTTATCTGTATAGTTGATATTCTTATTGAAAACACAAGTTGGCAAAAGAGCAACAATACACTTCAAAGATAATTGAATTATCCACAAATAACATGCATTCAAAAAGAATTTTAAAGTGAATTCCTCTCTCCCTCCCCCCCCACACACCACCACCACCACACACACACACACACACACACACACACACACACATACATACAATGCTTGTGGTGATCACATCTCTTCACTGCATCCAATCTGTAGGCCTAAATTCATTTATAATAGCCTCCCAGCAGGCACACATTTATAAACTACTCCCGTAATGAGACCATACCAAATGGACACTATCTGAATATCATACAATTTTCACTATGAGAACTAGCAAATTGCTACAGGAACACACACATTGAATGCAACTACTTACAGGATACATTTGTAAATTGTCATTTATATGTATGGCTAAGTTTAACCTTGTATAATGTTGCCTGTTTGACTGGATTGTCCTCCACCTTGAACTTTACAGTTAAGTGGAATATACATGCCAAAAATTAAATCAAATCAAACCTAAGGACTCACTGTAATTGAGCCAATTAATGTATGGCCAGCTTAAAGTAGATTTAGTATGAAGGTTCCATTATCTTCCTTGTGGTATCTGGGTATACAAACTGGGTAAATTAGCTTGTTTTTCCCTCAACTTTTTTCCTGTAGCAGTCAGCGATTCAGATAGTCTGCTTGTGCCAGCCTGAGCCCTCTCTCTGGTGCTTCCCACCTATGCGGAAGTGGGAAGTTACGTCAGAGAGAAGACTCGGAGGCTGGCACTAGCAGGCTGTCTGAATTGCTGCCGCTGACCGCCACAGAAGAAATCTTATAATGCCGGGTCGCTGGCTGGGGGACACGACAGGAGTGACAAAAAATTCCCATGGCACACTGGTTGAAAAACACTGCCCTAGAGAGTGAAGCATGGTCCACATCCCCCTTTCCAATTACCTACTGTATGCTCCAGAATTTCCACTCACACCAGTCTGGGATGCCTCAACTGACTAGGGAGCCTCCTTCCCTACTTCCTTAGGAGACACTAGTACAGTGATTCCCAAACCTGGTCCTGGAGGCACCTCAGCCAGTCAGGTTTCTGGAATATCCACAATGAATATTCATGAGAGATATTTGCATGCACTGCCTCCACTGCATGCATATCTCTCTCATGAATATTCATTGTGGATATCCGAAAAACCTGACTGGCTGGGGTGCCTCCAGGATGAGGTTTGGGAACCACTATTGCTACCCACACTTTCTGCAGATCTCAAAAGCCTTAGAACTTTCACACACACTTCACATGAGAAGCAGGATTTTCAAGCCATGCTCCAGACCTGCAGCACTCTAAAAGAGGTCACAGCCCTCCCAGATCACCAGATTCCACAGGATCTTCAATTGATTACCCAGCAGACAACACTCTCTGTAGCACTAGACTCAACTGAAGTACAAATTTATAATGCCCCGGGCCAGGTCATAATCAAACCTAATTGCTCCACCAGTCAGTGATGGTGGTGGTGGTGGTAGGGGCAGTACTGAATGGATTTGATATACCACTTTTGTGTGGTACAACCAGATTTACATTTATTATATGCATGTACTTTCTCTGTCCCTAGTGGGATCAGAATCTAAGTTTTTGTACCTAGGGCAATGGAAGGTCAAGTGACTTGCTCAGGGAACAAAGTCACAATGGGAATCAAACCCAGTTCCCTAGCCCACTGTGTGCTAAAAATTAGGCTGCTGAGATATCTGAGGCAGGCATTAAGAAAATAAAATCATTAGTCTCAGTTAAACCTTCCTACCTGATCAAAAGATCCTGGAGTCCATGGGCAGAAGCGCTTTTCAAGGAGTGGAGTGAGTGGCCTAGTGGTTAGGGTGGTGGACTCTGGTCCTGGGGAACTGAGGAAACTGAGTTTGATTCCTACTTCAGGCACAGGCAGCTCCTTGTGACTCTGGGCAAGTCACTTAACCCTCCATCGCCCCATGTAAGCTGCATTGAGCCTGCCATGAGTGGGAAAGCGCGGGGTACAAATGTAACAAAAATAAAGTAATGCTCACATTAAAAACTGTGGTGTACCAGCTACAGATACTCCACTATCATCCCTAACTTCTTCACCAACTGGAGGAGTCATTGGATGTCTTTGATAAATTCTCTGCTCTCCTAAGGGCTCTTCAAAATGAAATCCAGAAACTACAGTGGTAGCTATCAGTGCTTGGCACATGGCCTGGCTCAGAACCTCAAAGGCCTACATGATTGCCTTGTGGATATCCTGAAAACCTGATCTGCCTGGGGCTCTCGAGGACCAGAATTTTCCACCCCTGGCTTAGAAAACATTATTTTTGGTGGCTATAACATCAACCAAAGAATCAGGGGTCCTTTTACTAAGGTGTGCTGAAAAATGGCTTGCGGTAGTGTAGGCGCAGGTTTTGGGTGCACGCAGAATCATTTTTCAGCACACCTGTAAAAAATGCCTTTTTTTAACTTTTTGCCAAAAAAGGACGTGCAGCAAAATCAAAATTACCGTGCATCCATTTTGTGCCTGCAACCTTACCATCAGCCATTGACCTAGTGGTATTGACCTACGCACGCCAAATGTCACTTGGCGTGCGTCCATTACGCGCAGCTGGAAAAAATTTATTTTTTCGGCCGCACATATCAGATGCACGCCAAAAATAAAATTACCACAAGAGCCATGCGATAACTCCATTTTGGCATGCGTTGGGCATGCGGTAGAGCCTTAGGCGGCTTAGTAACAGGGCCTCTCTGTGAATTACAAGCTTTAGTAATGTATGGTTTATGGTTTCAGTGTATTTGATATACTGTTATTAACACAGCAGTTTACAAAGTAAAAATCAGAAAATAACTCCATTGTCTAATAGAACAGGGAGAAAAAGAATAGCAACAATCTTATTACAGATTAACCCGGGGGGGGGGGGGGGGGGGAGACTCTTAATCATTCATCCAAGACAGAACATAGTTGTCAGACAATCAGTGCCCGCATCTCTCCCTATTGTCTTTCCAAAAGCCAATCTAAATAGATGAGTTTTAAGGGCAGCCTTTAATTTTGGGAATGAAAGTTCCAGGAGAAGAACAGCTGGGAATGCATTCTATAGAGCTGGAGCCATGCAGTAAAAAAGCTGATTTGTCTTGTAGTGTCTAATCTTGTCCATGACACAGAATATGTTACCCTCCCTATACTCAAATTTTTCCAAATAGATTTACAACACACCCACTCAAAGTTCCTTCCCAATATGGTCTCAGATTTCCATATCAACCTGTCCTTAGTCCCCTGTCCATAATCCCCAGTCCACATGCGACTCCCGCAGAGGAAACTCTGCATGTTAGATTGCAGGTGAGCCACTCCTTTACTATCGCCGCAAGACCAATACTATCCAACAGTCCTCACACAACTGTTTACTACTTTCAATCCTAACAACCCAAGCTTGCTAACACAAAATGCCTCTCTCCATCTGGGTTTCTGACTGTATCAACTTCTGCTACCTTCATTCTGACACAGATCCTCCATCTATAATAGGAGCCCATTGACTGTGGGCAACAGCGGCTTCAATAGCCAATGTTAGAGCCACACCACCAATTGCTATCTGCAAAACAACAACCCGGTCCTCTGTCCCTGCCTTCATGAAGCATTGCTGTTTGGACTCGGCACACTCTCAGGTCATTGCTTTTGGACAGGCTGTCTTACACAACCTTGGCATATACTGCAAACTTTCTGTTGGTCACCGATACCCATGCCACAAAGGATGACCTTGCTTTGCAGTCACCGTGAAGTGTGCCTGTGTTTCTCCTGCTTATCTCAAGAGAAAGCATAGTTATTTACCTTTAATGGATGTTCTCTGTAGACAGCAGGGAAATGCAGCCTCCCTCCCCTTTCATGATCATGATGCTTCCGCTTTCTGATTGGCTTCAAAGAACTGAGAAGAGGCAGGGCTTGCTATACTGGGTGGGAGTTCCTACACACACCTGAACAATTCAAAAATACTTATTCTTAATTAGGGGAAGGGTTGTGGGACCCAGGCAACAGTCAGGTGACATCACCGTGAAGTGTGGATGTATTTCCTTGCTGTCTACAGGGAACCCCAATTACAGGTATGCAACTGTACTTTCTTTGACTCCTTGTATTTAGATGCCTTTATTTAGGATCAGAAGCCAGCTTGAGGGTTTTGATTTGGAGTCATTGAACTGGGATCTGGATGTGGAGATTGTTCTCTTAATTTCCTTAGTTTTGTTTTATTTCCTTATTTTGTTTTCTCTTCCTTTCTATCCATGATGTGGAGTTTTGGGATGATGGTACCATACACATTTTGTGGTACAAATATTTTTCCTTTGTCATCATATTCTTGTTCTTTAAGAGAATGTAAAAATTAGAAAACTTAATTTAAAAAAAAACCCCACACAGCTGTTCACCAACATCTGCTTCTAATAAACAGGCTGCAATCAACCAGTGTTATCATCTGGACTTCTTCCTACCAGTTCAACTTTAGGAACACTCAACCTATTGTTACTTGTAAATATATAGCAAGGGTACTGAACCCTTTATATAGAGTTTCTGATCATTAATCACAGGCAAAAAGTGAAAGCAAATAAAAGAAAAAGGCAGAGCTAGAACTAGAAAATAGTGAAAGAGGAAGGAAGAAAGAAAGGTGGATAAAGATAAAAAATATCAGAACAAGAGGCCCCATAACTTGGCTGTGACACAGCAGATGGAGACGATTGGGACCTGTGGCATTGTCTGTGTGATACTGAGCTAGAATTGCCCTCCAGAATTACACTTTTTCTGCTGTTTATCCAGTAAACATTGATGCTGCTTTTAACACCTAACCCTTATTCACTTGTTCAGAACCCTTATTTTATCATCCTCACTTTAATATTCCCTTATCTCTTGTTTGTCTGTCCTAATTAAATTGTAAGCTCTGTCGAGCAGGGACTCTCTCTTCATGTTCAAGTGTACAGCGCTGCGTACATCTAGTAGCGCTTTAGAAATGATAAGTAGTAGTAGTAGTAAACATCTATTTTAATTTATCTCTTTATTTTATTGCATCAGGGTGTTATTCGCATTGATTTGAAAACTAAAATCAGAAGCCTTATGTACAAATAAAACAAACCAAAATATACCATCAGTCCTTCGAGGTGGTCTTACCTCCTATAGCTGTCTAATAAAAGAAATCCAATGTAGCACCCTAGATCAGCTCTTTTCCTGGTGTCACACTACCTCATCAGACCCACCAAGAAACTTTCTTCTTCACAAAAGTTAGTGAAATTTTAACTCACGCACAAGGAATCTCAGGCAGCATTGCTCTTGCATTGCTCTGCTTCTTACACCTCTTCTGTTCCCCTTGTCTGCTCATTGCATTTGATCTAGTAATTAAAGATGCAAGTTGTTGGTATTCTTTGTCTATCTCTATTGGGCCACATCTCCTGCTGACTTTGTCTGGCATTTCAACAAGTGTTTTATATGCCACACACTACTTTTGATTTATCCTAGGTTTTGTCTACATTTCCAAGTCTCTTCAAGGGTACATTTGCTTTCACTTCATAAATCTGACATTTTATCTGGGGTTTTCTCATAATGATATGGAAATGCATCAACTCTTATTTGTCCTTCTGCGTCAATGATCATCCAATGGAGTTTATATTACCAGATGGTGCCAACTCTTTTGGGACAGGCGGAGGCCAGAAACTTGGTTTCTCTATTATTTCCAAAAATTTGATAAGAAAAGAAGCATCAATGTATTTTGCCTGCTCACGCAGGGGGGGGGGGGGGGAGTGCAAAGGGTAGCAAAGACATATTGACTGCAGAGCCCTGGGACCAATTCAGCATTAGCACCCACATCATCTGGCCAGGAGAGGGGGCCCTCCACGTACCCTCCCTGCCCCCAACACACACACATACACAAAATAATACCTATGTAAAATTGGAACTACAGCAGGTTAAAACCAGAACTGGCATCCTATACCTGATGGCCTGAAGTCATCTGGTAAGCCATAAAATGGCTGCTGACACTGGGACTGGCCAATACAGCATTGTTAAATGTATTTTGGGACTTACGGGTCCTGGTTCAAGAATTGTTGTCTCCTTGCCAGCATTGAGTAATTCATTTCACTTTACAAGGACTGGACTAATTCCTGTCATTGCAGAGCATTTAGGCTTCCCAGAAACATAAAATGGCAGCAGCTAATGACTGTAGAGCCATCTAAGCTGCCAATAACTGATGCAATACCAGTCTCAGGCTTTGTACTACCAACTGGATTGGGAGATATATTAGCAAATCAAGATTGAGCTAGCATCTTGTAACATGCAGTTAATGGAGTATCAGTGAATTAGTGGGGGATTAAGTTTAGTCTCCGATTCAAATTTACCCCTGCTGTAGCACTACCAGAGTTTCACCCTTCTTGCTCTATGCCCAACCACCCTATCAATTGTTTTTCACTCAAAGAAAGCAGTATCCAGAGGTGTCTCATGCTTGAACGACATTTATCTATGTAAAATCTTCCACTGAAAACCAGCCCCTCAAAAGCTAAATGTTAACTACACTGTGAACAGTATGGCTACTTTTACCTATATTAAAAAGGGGGTAGATTCAAAGTGGAGTTAGGGCAAGGAGGAGAAATACCCACATGGTCTTCATTTTCAAAGCCCTATTCATATTTTCTGATAGCATATTCACATCTGCTTCAGAGTAAGTGCAGATGTCCCTACCAAGATTTAGGCTGGTTTTTGTGCCTGGTAGTATTTGGTCTCCACAGGTTGTTTGAGGCTAGTGCTATCATCACGCAGAATCAGCTCAATCTAATACAGCAGCTGAGAGAATTCAAGAGGAGGTGGGTAAGGCAGCAAAAATATTGATCCTGCTGTCCTCAAAGAACATCTGCTACAGGTCAGTAAATTTGCTTTTTCCAAGGTCAAGCAGGAGTAAAGAAAAATTACTCACCTGTAGCAGGTGTTCTCCGAGGACAGCAGAACAAGTATTCTCACAGCTGGGTAAAGGAGCCTGGTGTGGACACTGACTAGTGAGATTAATATAGAACTTTCTAGCACTGTCCCATTGCACATGTGCTAGTACCTTCCCACCTGACACGGATGCTGACTAGAGAAGTTAATACAGAACTTTCTAGCAGTGTCCCACTTCACATGCTGGTGCATTCCCGCCCAATGCGCGAGCACAGGGTCCCTCAGTCATGTAAAATAGCTAAAGAACACAACTCCAAGGGGAGATGGGCGGGTATGTGAGAATACTTGGCCTGCTGTCCTCTGAGAACACCTGCTACAAGTAAGTAACTTTGCTTTCTCTGAGGACAATCAGGCCAATTGTATTCTCACAAGCTCAGTTGGGAATCCCTAGCTACCAGGCTCACGAAAAACAACCATGCTACAATAATAGGGACTCAAAATGTCCAGGTCTGAAAGTCAGTTAATCTGAAACTATTCACATACTAGTTGTGAAGGTGCAGCCTGGAACCAAAGAAAACAGGGCGGGGGGAAGAATTGGATTCTACACACCAAACAAGTTCTTTAAGACTACCAGCTCGAACTGTCACATTGGGTATCAATTGTTTTTCATTCATAAAGAAAGCAGTATCCAGAGGTGTCTCATGCTTGAACGACATTTATCTATGTAAAATCTTCCACTGAAAACCAGCCCCTCATGGCAGTAATAAGATTTGAATGTGCAGACAGATGACCATGTTGCAGCTTTGTAAATCTCCTCCACAAGGGATGACCTCAAGAGGGCTACCGATGTAACCATGGCTCTGATATTATGAGCCTTGACATGACCCTCTAGAGTCAACCCAGCCTGGGCATAAGTAAAGGAGATGCAATCTGCTAGTCAGGTAGAAATTGTGTGTGCATTTACTAATGGCTACCCCCATCTGGTTTGGGTCAAAAGAAACAAAAGATGGGTGGACTGTCTATGGGTTTAGAAGGCTAAGGCTCGCTTGCAAACCAAGGTATGCAGTATACTCTCACTAGGATGGGCATGTGGTTTTGGGAAAAATAGTTGGGAGAACAACCGACTGATTAAGATGGAACTCCGACACTACCTCAGAGTGCATGTGAAGAACTACTCTATTGTGATGAAACTTAGTGTAAGGTGGATCAGCTACTAGCAAACGAAACAATCCAAAAAAGGAAAAAAAATCTTCCACAGAAAGGCACAAAACTAACACAAAAGTGGAAGACGCCACACACAATGTCCACTAAATCAAGGCAAAAGTTTATTGTCCAATCAAACAAAATGTGTTGTCAACCTGACAATTTTCAGAGGACGCTGTTTGTGAGGAGCTGGCTAAACTAAAGGTAGGGAAAGCAATGGATGGCATACATCCAAGGGTACTGAAGAAACTTAGGGAAGTTCTAGCAGCTCCCACTGGCTGACCTTTTCAATCCTTTTCTAGTCAGGAGTGGTCCCAGCGGACTGAAGAAGAGCAGATGTGGTCCTTTTCCACAAAAGCGGTAGTAAAGAAGAGGTTGGGAACTACAGGCCAGTGAAGTCTGATTTCTATTGTAAGTAAATTAATGGAATTGTAAAAACAGAGAATAGTAAAATTTTTGGAATCCAATACATTACAGGATCCGAGGCAACAATGGTTTCACTAGTGGCAGGTCTTGTCAGACAAATCTGATTAATTTCATTGACTAGCCAGCTTATAATCGAAAGTGATCGCCGGCCATCTTCCGACACAAATCGGGAGATGGCCGGCGATTTCTTAAAAGCGGCAAAATCGGTATAATCGAAAGCGGCATTTTTGACAGCATCGCCGCTTTCCCGTTGCTTCGCCGGCGAAAGTTCAAGGGGGCGTGCCAGTAGATTAGCGAAGGCGGGACATGGGTGGACATGGGTGTGGCTACCAGATGGCCGGCTTTCGCCGATAATGAAAAAAAAAAGCGGCGTTAAGCAGTATTTCGCCGGCTTTACTTGGTCCTTTTATTTTCACGACCAAGCCTCAAAAAGATGCCCCAAATGACCAGATGACCACTTGAGGGAATGGGGGATGACCTCTCATACTCCCCCAGGGGTCACCAATCCCATTCCAAACTAAAAAAATAAAACTAAAAACCTTTTTTGCCAGCCTGTATGCCAGCTTCAAATACTGTACCCACCTCCATGACAGCAGAATGTGTTGTATCCTCCGACAGCCTTTCCCTGGTTGCGATGTGGCTCTCAGGTGAGTGTGACACCTTTTCTGTTAGGTGCCCTGCAGAGTCACATTAGCAATGCATTGTGGTGGGTGTAGGGTACTGGGCTCTACTCCCATGGTGCTTTTCCCCCCTGCTAACTGGGTCAGAGTATGCCCTGTTTTGTTTCCTGTTGTAGTCCATGCGGTAGTGGCCATTTTTGTAAGCCAGTTTTAGTTCCCTTTCCTGTGTTACCCACGTTAGAGAACGTAGTTCTTACCTTGAATGGTGCTGAAAGAGGACATTGTACACCATTGTGCCAGCTCTGACCTACTGCTAATCTTAGTACCAAGGGACTCTTTGCCAGTGGGGCACAACCTCTGATCTGCAGTTAACTGTGAGTAAACGTGCTTATTTCAAGAAAGGACTTTTTCAGAGAGATTAGTCTTCAGGTGTGAACTGGTGTGCCAAAGTTATACAGCAGCAATAAGTCTTAGAGGCTGTATGCAGGTCCCTGGAGCAATTTTAGTGGGTGCAGTACATTTGTGGGTAGTGGGTTTGGGGGGCTCAGCTCCCAAAGTAAGGGAGCTATGCACGTGGGAGCTTTTCTGAAGTCCACCACAGTGACCCCTAGGGTGGCTGGTTGGTGTCCTGGCATGTCAGGGGGGCCAGTGCACTAAAAATGCTGGCTCCTCCCACGGCCAAATGCCTTGAATTTGGCCGGGGTTTGAGATGGCCGACATAACTTTCCATTATCGCTGAAAAACAAACCCGGCCATCTCAAACCCGGCGAAGTCCACGACATTTGGCCGGGCTAAACCGTATTATCGAAAAAAAAGATGGCCGGCCATCTTTTTCGATAATATGGTTCCGGGTCAGCTGTAGCGCTGCCGCCAACATAGATCGCCGGCGATCTATTTGGCCGGCGACGTTCGATTATGCCCCTCCACTTGACCAGTGATCGAGGGACAGTGCTAGATGTAGTATATTTAGATTTTAGCAAAGCTTTTGACACGGTTCCACTTAGACAACTAATAAATAAACTGAGTGCACTTGGTAGTGGCCCTAATGTGACTGCCTGGTTTAGGAATTGGTTGAGGGTGGTGGTAAATGGAGCTCATCCTGAGGAAAAGGATGTTACCAGTGTGGTGTTCCACAATGTTCACTTCTTGGGGCAGTTCTTTTTAACATTTTTGTAAGCGATATTGCGGAAGGGCTGTCTGGTAAAGTTTGCCTCTGTGGACGATACCAAATCTGCAATAGGGTAGACACCCCTGATGGTGTGGATAACATGAGGAAGGACTCATCAAAGCTAGAGGAAATGGTCTGGAATTTGTCAGCTAAGATTTAATGCTAAAAAATGCAGGGTCAGAACGGCCGAAACACGACTCGTGTCGAGTCCAGTTTTTTAAGAATAAACTCTTGCTGTGAACTTTTTTCTTAGTCCAGTAGAAGTTTGTTTGGCGTCATCCATCTTGTCACCTTCGCTGTGTTCTTTTCTTGGTTGTTCCATTGTGAAGGTCCGCTTTCTTCTGTGTTTGTTGAGCTTAGGACAAGTACATAGGATCTCTACATAAGTACTGCCATACTGGGACAGACCAAAGGTCCATCAAGCCCAGCATCCTGTTTCCAACAGTGGCCAATCCAGGTCACAAATACCTGGCAAGATCCCAAAAAAGTACTAAATATTTTATACTGTTTATCCCAGAAATAGTGGATTTTCCCAAAGTTCAATTTAATAATGGTCTATGGACTTTTCCTTTAGGAAGACATCCAAACCTTTTTTTAACCCCGCTAACTGCTTTTACTACATTCTCCGGCAATGAATTCCAGAGTTTAATTACACATTGAGTGAAGGAATATTTTCTCCAACTCATTTTAAATGTACTGCTTTGTAGATTCATTGCATGCCCCCTAGTCCTAGTATTGAGGGAGTGATAGGGAGACTAGATGGCATGGATGAGCAGACTGAATAGGCCATACGGTCTTTATCTGCCTATATTTTCCTATGTTACATGCTCATGATGGGTCTCATTAATCCTTGGGCTTCTACAGCTGCAGTTTATACATTTCTCCTGTTGAGCACAGACGTAGCTCCTGGCTTTCCATGTCAGCCTTTCCTGCTTGTAAGCTGCAGGATCTCTCCAAACTTCTCCCTTCTTCTCTGAGAACGTAAGAATAGCCATACTGGGTCAGACCAATGGTCCATCTAGCCCAGCATCCTGCTTCCAACAGTGACCAAGCCAGGTCACAAGTACATGACAATCAATAGAAATAAAACATGGAAAAGAAAATAAGATGATACCTTTTTTATTGGACGTAATACATTTCTTGATTAGCTTTCGAAGGTTGCCCTTTTTCTTCTGATCGGAAATAAGCAAATGTTGGTAGATGACAGTATACAGTGGGGGAAATAAGTATTTGATCCCTTGCTGATTTTGTAAGTTTGCCCACTGACAAAGACATGAGCAGCCCATAATTGAAGGGTAGGTTATTGGTAACAGTGAGAGATAGCACATCACAAATTAAATCCGGAAAATCACATTGTGGAAAGTATATGAATTTATTTGCATTCTGCAGAGGGAAATAAGTATTTAATCCCTCTGGCAAACAAGACCTAATACTTGGTGGCAAAACCCTTGTTGGCAAGCACAGCGGTCAGACGTCTTCTGTAGTTGATGATGAGGTTTGCACACATGTCAGGAGGAATTTTGGTCCACTCCTCTTTGCAGATCATCTCTAAATCATTAAGAGTTCTGGGCTGTCGCTTGGCAACTCGCAGCTTCAGCTCCCTCCATAAGTTTTCAATGGGATTAAGGTCTGGTGACTGGCTAGGCCACTCCATGACCCTAATGTGCTTCTTCCTGAGCCACTCCTTTGTTGCCTTGGCTGTATGTTTTGGGTCATTGTCGTGCTGGAAGACCCAGCCACGACCCATTTTTAAGGCCCTGGCGGAGGGAAGGAGATTGTCACTCAGAATTGTACGGTACATGGCCCCATCCATTCTCCCATTGATGCGGTGAAGTAGTCCTGTGCCCTTAGCAGAGAAACACCCCCAAAACATAACATTTCCACCTCCATGCTTGACAGTGGGGACGGTGTTCTTTGGGTCATAGGCAGCATTTCTCTTCCTCCAAACACGGCGAGTTGAGTTCATGCCAAAGAGCTCAATTTTTGTCTCATCTGACCACAGCACCTTCTCCCAATCACTCTCGGCATCATCCAGGTGTTCACTGGCAAACTTCAGACGGGCCGTCACATGTGCCTTCCGGAGCAGGGGGACCTTGCGGGCACTGCAGGATTGCAATCCGTTATGTCGTAATGTGTTACCAATGGTTTTCGTGGTGACAGTGGTCCCAGCTGCCTTGAGATCATTGACAAGTTCCCCCCTTGTAGTTGTAGGCTGATTTCTAACCTTCCTCATGATCAAGGATACCCCACGAGGTGAGATTTTGCGTGGAGCCCCAGATCTTTGTCGATTGACAGTCATTTTGTACTTCTTCCATTTTCTTACTATGGCACCAACAGTTGTCTCCTTCTCGCCCAGCGTCTTACTGATGGTTTTGTAGCCCATTCCAGCCTTGTGCAGGTGTATGATCTTGTCCCTGACATCCTTAGACAGCTCCTTGCTCTTGGCCATTTTGTAGAGCTTAGAGTCTGACTGATTCACTGAGTCTGTGGACAGGTGTCTTTCATACAGGTGACCATTGCCGACAGCTGTCTGTCATGCAGGTAACGAGTTGATTTGGAGCATCTACCTGGTCTGTAGGGGCCAGATCTCTTACTGGTTGGTGGGGGATCAAATACTTATTTCCCTCTGCAGAATGCAAATAAATTCATATACTTTCCACAATGTGATTTTCCGGATTTAATTTGTGATGTGCTATCTCTCACTGTTACCAATAACCTACCCTTCAATTATGGGCTGCTCAAGTCTTTGTCAGTGGGCAAACTTACAAAATCAGCAAGGGATCAAATACTTATTTCCCCCACTGTATATAAGTGAAACATCAAAGCATTTCAGTGACAGTCTAACAGGTATCTGGCAGAAACCCAAATAGTAGCAACATTCCATACTACCAATCCAGGGGCAAGCAATGGCTTCCCCTATATCCATCTCAATAAAAGACTATGGATTTTTCCTCCAGGAACCTGTCCAAACTTCTTTTAAACCCAGATACACTAACTGCTGTTACCACATCCTCTGGCAGAGTTCAGGAGCTTAACTATTCTCTGAGTGAAAAAAATATTTCCTCCTATTTGTTTTAAAAGAGGGCAGATTCTGGTTCTCTCTCAACTTCAGAAGCATTCCTAGAGTAAATGACTATTTTAATCCTAGGGATGCAGAAGCTAATCGGTCTCTTTTGTTAAATTATAAATCTTTCATAAACATTCTTTCTGCAAAACTCGAATCTGACATGTTAAGACTTGAAAAGTGTAATCCTTAACCGCACAATTTAATGTCACTCTTCACACACATTGCCCCCTCCACCCAACAGCATCTGCATAACCCCTCCCTTCCTCAACCCCATAATTCTCCCAACACCCCTATGGTTCCCATAGGTACTTATCTTCACTAGACCCGTCACAGACACACCATACCACCCACAGGGATACACAATTCACATACACCACCATCATGTTTCTCCATACCACATCCTTTATGCAGATGTGCCCGAGTCTGGGAATGGCAGGAGGGGGAAACATGCCCTCATCATACTGTAAGCAACCGCTTTTCAACTTGCAGCCTCTCTTTTGGTGGAGTAAGAGTGACTCCTATAGGGTGCAGAAAAATCTTTGAAAAAAACAAAACAGATTTTGATGGATAGAGGGGAAGAGGCAGATAGCCCAAAGCCCTGATTGTACAATCACAAAGAGAATGTGGCAATATGCTTATAACTGAAGTTTTCCCCCATCCCCGTAGGTTCTATCTCCATCTCCACCCCGTCCCATCCCCATGGCCTCATCTGCAGAAGCCTTGAACAATTATGATTTTATATTTAAATCAAAAACTATAAAAAGGAACAATGTGCTGTGCAACTATTTTGTATAAATTACAAATAGAAAACAATAATAACAGTGAGCAGCTATAATAACCCTCCTCACCACCACCTTCTACCCTTCCAACCCCAACAGTAGCTGATTTCTACTACCCCAGGGAATCCTAATCCACCCTGTTAAAATGTCCAGGGGTATAAAATACAACCCATTCTGTATGCCCTAAAGGGGAGAAAAATGCCCTATGAAGCACTGTTATGATTTTTTACTCTACGGCTGAATATGAAGTCATCAGAAATCTCAGGATTCAGTCTAGCACTCCTGTCTTCCACAGTCCTTCCTGCAATAGAAAATGTCTTCTAAGAAGATGTGCTGGTAGTGTTAGATAATATATATTCTATTCTCCACCTATTACATGTAAGGTAATATGATAAGAATATGTAAGAAAAGGGGGAATTAAATACTATATTTGTTGAATTACATTAACCTGCACTGCAAGGTTTAAGGACATGGGCTCAGAACACAAAGACCATATATTTAACTTTAAAAGTTTATTTACAATACAGGTAATGTAATAATGTTACAAGAGAAAGACAGTTTTTCAGAATCTTTCACAAGGGAAATGTGCTTTTCAAGATATCAAATCTGAATTAT
The DNA here is from genome assembly GCF_901765095.1 of Microcaecilia unicolor. Lineage (NCBI taxonomy): Eukaryota > Metazoa > Chordata > Amphibia > Gymnophiona > Siphonopidae > Microcaecilia > Microcaecilia unicolor. The sequence goes on along the minus strand of NC_044041.1, from coordinate 105,450,740 downwards.
AAATTATGCTGGATAATGGTAACTCACTTTGATAGAGGCTGCTGGGTGGAGTGATGGAGATCCTTGCTGAAACAGGAGTCTTTTGTTGCAGAATTGTAGTTGGAGCCTGGAGAAAGTCTTATCGGGGTGTGTGTGAAGTCCAGCAGAGAGGCAGGAGGCAGATCCCAAAAGCCAGAGCTGGGCATTTTCCAGGCTCTTTATATTTTCTTGCTGGACCCTAGGCTGAAGTCAGGTGGGGTGTCTGAGAACTGGCTTCATCTAGTTTTTGAGATGGGGCATGGTAACTGGTCACATGTTTAATGACATCATAAGACTTTCTGTCTGGACATCTGCTGTGATATACAAATCCATTGTCTGAGAGTAAGTGGGCTTCTTTTGGCTGATTAGATAGGTAGATGGGCTTTTCAGTCTGAGTTATTGTCTGAGAATAGGTGGAGTTTCACTGTCTTTGGTTAACTGTAGTCTCTGTGATTGCTGTCCATTTTCAGAGTTTTGTTCTTTGGAGATGTGTTGATGGGCTTAGGTATCCACCCACCTAGTTTTTATCATCAGTAGTTTCCAGGGGGGAAGGGGGAGATGAAAGCCAGACCAGGTTATCTGATTCTGTCCCAATAAGTCTTTGCAGCTGTATTTTTTTATTTATACATTTGTATCTGATCCAGCAAAATCAATAACTCTGACAATTAAACTCATATCATGCTACAGTAGCAGGATGTACAGGATCCCCCATGCAAATTTTGCTGGTTGTGGCCAGCATGCTTGCTTATTTTTCCAAAACCTCAATGTCTGCATCACTCAAACATAAATAACAGTCCAGTTCATTAACCGGCTTCAAAGCAGAAAATGACATGAGGACGTGGGATCTGTCCCCACAAGTTCTGTCCCCACCCCCATAGTTACTACGGGTCCCCATCCCCATATCATTTTCTAGTCTGAAGCACAAAGAACGATATATTATTAAGAGGTTCATTTTCAAAGCACAAAGTTACATAGTATATATGCTTTGAAAATGAACACCAAAATATATATCAAATAAATACTAGCTAAGGGTGTAGTTGCTCTATTATACATGCCCATCAATAGCTCAAATTATAGGCGATCAATATCTTTGCTACCACCAAATGTGATGGTAGAGTCTTCATTTAATATTAAATGTATGTACTTGCCTACCCAGTATTATCCTGTAAGCAAATATTATTCACATGTTGAGAAATGCACCCTGAGAATAGCTTTCTTTGCTACCTCCCTGATTCCCTTAAATAACAGCAGCAAAGGAAATCATGTTAATGCCCTTACTGCTACTTGCTGTAAATCTTAATTTAATTTGCAGAAAGTAGGGAGGTACAACTGCTTTCCTTTGCAGGTCAAGATGTCCTTCATCGTGAAAACTTCTGCTGCTTCTTAATGTCAAAGGCAACAGCCGAAGTGTGTTTGTCTGCCATTGAAAGGAAGCACCAAGGTCCTCCACAGCCTCTGTTCCATTGCTTTAAACCTACTGTTCAAAATTTGGCTAGAACCCCTGTATGAAGCAGAGAGCTTTCTTGGCTGATGGTGACAAGGCCTCTAACTGCATCTGTAATAACTCCATCAGCGAAAACTGATTTATGCCAAGTTTAACTACTGCTTGCCAGCAAACACCAAGCTACCTGTAGCAAGGATAAAGGTGCATCTGCCTTTCCCTTAGGAAGTATTAGTACTTGTCAGTTTTTGAGTTTTTTTTTTTTTTATTTTGAGATGATGAATTTTTGGGGCTTGATGTAGAACAGGTGTTGTCTTATGTTGTAGCTGTGGGGAAAATGCATTATATTTCAGACCCTTAATGCTGTTAAAAGGTGCTATGACAACACAGCAAGTAGTGCATTCTTCCCTCATATACCTTTCCTTTCCAGACACACAGCAGCAGTGCCTGCTTCCTCCTAAATATACCCCACCTTCTCCACACCTACACATGCATTGTAAGTTGAGAAGGTATGTGACATGCAGGGGCATTTTCAAAAGGTCATCCAAGTCTAAATTTGGACGCCCTCACAAACACATCCAAAATCAGGTAGGAATAATGGAAAAATAATATGACATCCTTAGACATTTCATTATCGCACCGCAAAATGTCCAAATCAGAGACATTCAAAGTGTAGAAAAAAAGGACACCCATCTTTCAGAACCACCAAAGGATGTCCCCAAGACAAATGTTAGCAAACACATTCACTGTACTTGCTAACATTTGTCATATGAACATCCTTTGGCGGTTCTACGAGAAAGACGTCCTTATTACTATACTTTGGACTTCTCTGACGTACCTGGTTGTTCCATAAGTACAGTGCATGTAGTTGCAGACATCCAGGTACAGGAAATGAAGGATCATTCATCAATGCCAAATACAGTAACAAGGACGTGTTTCTTGCAGAATTGCCGAAGGACATCCATCTTACAGGTATGTTGTCTAGCACTAGTGATCTGCGAAGTACAAACTTGCAGATAACCATAGGTAGCGCCTAGACGATGTTTTCTCTCTGATCAGCAGACACCCTTACCCACAACCAAACCACATTGGTGAGGGCCAGGAAGGAGCTACAAACAGCTGGGTCATCGTTTCACATTGAATGCATCAGCAATGGTATATAGTGCTGAGGAGAAAAGGCAAAACAACAGTAAAAGCATTAGGTGGATGTTTACTTTATCACAATTGCAATAGAATACATCAGGTACAGAAGGGCACAGGCTAGGGCAATTATATAGGCACCAGGCTGTAACCACCTGCAGGTTATTTAGAATAGGAACTGTAACCAGAAACCCTGTCCCTCACCATGACTTAAGGGCTCAAGGCCGTGGTAGGCACGCACCTGTGGCCACCTTGAAAATGGTTTGCAGGATAGAATTTAGAAATGTTGTTGTTGTTCCATAACTATGGAGGATTGTAGGGCTGTGTTGAATAATGTGGAAAAGACATTCTGTTCATATATGCTTCCCCCCACCCCTCCCCACCAACCTTGAGAATGGGTGGGCGCTTCATAAAAGGGGACTGGGGTTCACCACATAAAGAAGGATGGAACCTACCAGGGAGACACATGAGGTGCAAAGCGGGAGAAAAACTACCAGCTGTGGATACCCGTGAACCTGGTGAAAATAGAGGTAAGATTTGAATGCAGAGAACATACAGAGAATGGGGAGCCCTTGACCATAAGGGATGCATACATCCATTCTCAGGGCCTCTTCCCCTCCCCCACCCCACAGGCAGCCACAACTGAGTGTGTCCAATAGAAAACAAGACATCTGTACAATGAATTGGGTAGAAACAATCATGGCTGCCAGAGTCCACTGTATTACAGTCCACTGCTGCCTCTTGAACCCTCTTGACCAGCTGTCCTGCAAGATGCAAGAAGTGTTTGTGGAGACAACTTGGTTTCTGTATTTCACTGTAAACTCGTAGGAAAACCTTCCTGGTTGAAAGATTTTTAAGGTTCCAACTCTAGAATTTAGAGACTTCTTAACCAAGATTGAGGAAAAGCTGGAACTGTTTAATTCATCAGACTCTCTTTAAAATAAATTGTGTATCAGGGGGAGGCACTGAATTCTTGGTGGTTGTGCCTGACTGATCCTCATTGTGATGGAGTCGTTGCCTCATCTAATTGTGTTATATGTGTACAAGATGTGACTGTCACTATTAATTTTTAATTAGAAACAGTTGCTAAAAAAAAAAAAAACTACGCAAAACAGAGGAATTCAATAAGTGGCTTGAGTCTTGGTGTAAAGAAGAAGGTTTTAGATACATAGGAGCGTGGGGTAATGCGTGGAAAAATAACAGGCTGTACTGTAATGATGGGCTACATCTTTCTGTGATGGGAAAAAGGATCCTTGGGGAAAAATTCAGACAATATGTTTATAGACATTTAAATTAGAGGGTGAGGGTGACAAAAGGAAACGAGGGATTTCGGAAAGTCACTCCCAGAATAAACATGATGGCAGAGTGAAAGGTCATGTAAATATAGTAAACCGCCTAAACTCACTAAGAACATGGAAAGCTGTGTGCACAAATGCTCATAGTCTAAGTAAAAACGTTTAAGACTTGCAAGCCCTGATGTTTGAAGAAAACTTGGATATTGTTGCTATTACGGAGATGTAGTTCAATGATTCCCATGAATGGGATGTGACCCTACCGGGCTATAATCTTTTTAGGAAGGATAGAGAGGGCCGAAGAGGTGGAGGAGTGGCTCTGTATGTGAGGGACAATATCAGAGCGGCTGAAATGTGGGGAACCTGGGGAAAGGAAGAAGCTTTATGGATCTTTCTGGAAAGAGAAGATGGAACCTGTATCCACACGGGGGTTATCTACAGACCTCCTGCGCAAACGGAGAAGTTAGAAAAGGATCTGATAGAAGATATTCAAAAGATTGGTATGAAAGGGGAGATGCTAATGTTGGGAGATTTCAATTTCTCTGACATGGATTGGAACGTCCTGACTGCGGAATTGGAAAGAAGTAGGGAGATCGTGGATGCCTGTCAAAGTGCCTTGTTCAGACAAATGGTGATGGAACCCATGAGAGAAGGGTCTATACTGGATCTAGTGCTCACGACTGGGGGTAGTGTTTACAATATCCGGGTGGGTGTCCACCTATGTAATAGTGATCATCACACCGTATGGTTTGAAATAAGGGCGAAGGCGGAGTGCAGGCGCACAAAACTCAAAGTACTGGATTTCAGACATACTGATTTTGATAAAATGGGGGAATACCTGAAGGAGCTGTTGGCGTGGGAAGGCGCAGATGATGTGGAAAAACAGTGGTCCAGGCTAAAGGCTGTTCTAAATATAGTGACTGATATTTTTGTGAGGAAACTAAACAAAAACAAGAAAAGCAGGAAGCCTATATGGTTCTCCAAACAAGTAGCTGAAAAAGAAAAGAGCAAAAGAGGCTTTGTTCAAGAAATACAAATGAACGCAACGAGAGGATCACGTTAAAGATTATTGGATTAAACTCAAAGAAGCGAAGAGGGAAATACGGCTAGCGAAAGTGCGAGCGGAAGAAAAAATGGCTAAAGATGTAGAGAGAGGTGACAAGACCTTTTTCAGATATATTGGAGAAAGGAGAAGAGAGAGGAATAGAATTGCGAGACTGAAATATAATGAGAATGGCTATGTGGAGAGTGATGACGATAAAGCAAATGTGCTACACAATTATTTCTCTTCAGTGTTCATGGAGGAAAATCCTGGAGAAGGACCGTGGTTGGCTGCCAAGGGAACGTCTGGGAACGCAGTGGATACTGCGCCGTTTACCTAAGAAAGAGTTTATAAACAGCTTGAGAATCTGAAGGTAGACAAAGCTATGGGACCGGATGGGATACATCCCATGATACTGAAAGGAGCTCAGAGAGGTCCTGGTGGGACCTCTTAAAGATTTAATAGATCTTTTACAGTCTGGAGAGGTTCCGCAGGATTGGAGACGAGCGGATGTGGTCCCTCTTCACAAAAGTGGAGACAGGGAAGAAGTGGGGACTACAGACCAGTAAGTCTCACGTTGGTGGTAGGAAAAATAATGGAGTCGCTGCTGAAAGAAAGGATAGTTAACTTTCTAGAAGCCAACGGGTTACAGGACCCGAGGCAACATGGCTTTACCAAAGGAAAATCCTGCCAAACGAATCTTATTGACTTCTTTGACTGGGTGACCAAAGAACTGGATGAAGGACGTGTGCTAGCTGTAATCTACTTGGACTTCAGCAAAGCCTTTGATACGGTCCCCCACAGAAGACTCGTGAACAAGCTGAAAGGGTTGAACTTAGGACCGAAAGTGGTGAACTAATTAAGAAACTGGTTGACCAACAGGTGGCAGAGGGTGGTGGTAAATGGAATCCGCTCGGAGGAAAGGAAGGTGAGCAGTGGAGTTCCTCAGGGGTCGGTGCTGGGGCCTATTCTGTTTAATATATTTAAGATATTGCTGAAGGGTTGCAAGGAAAGGTGTGCCTTTTTGCAGATGACACGAAAATAGCCAATAGAGTGGATACCCTGGAGGGAGTAGAAACGATGAGAAGAGATCTCCAAACCTTAGAAGAATGGTTGAGGGTCTGGCAGTTAAACTTTAATGCCAAGAAGTGTAGAGTGGATGCACTTGGGGTGCAAAAACCCAAGACAGATACTGGATAGGAGGGGAGAGATTAGTAAGCTCGACTCAGGAGAGAAACCTTGGGGTGTTGGTGTCTGAGGATCTAAAGGTGAAGAAGCAATGCGACAAGGCAACGGCCGTGGCCAGAAGGATGCTAGGCTGCGTAGAGAGGGGCATAACCAGAAGAAAGGAGGTGTTGATGCCCCTCTACAAGTCATTGGTGAGGCCCCACTTGGAGTATTGTGTTCAGTTTTGGAGGCCATTGTCTTGCTAAAGATGTAAAAAGACTGGAAGCAGTGCAAAGAAAAGCTTCAAAAATGGTATGGGATTTGCATCGCAAACCGTACGAGAAGAGACGTGGAGGGGCATAATTGAAAGAGATGCCCAAGTTTTCCTGGGGACAACCTCGCAGGATGGCTCCAGCAAGGGGCGGGGAAACCCATATTATCGAAACAAGATGGGCGGCCATCTTTCATTTCGATAATACGGTCGGGGACGCCAAAATCAGCAAATTTAGGTCAACCTTAGAGATGGTCATCCCCAGGACTTGGTCGTTTCTGATTTTCAGCGATCATGGAAAGCGAGGATGCTCATCTCAGAAACGACCAAATCCAAGCCATTTGGTCATGGGAGGAGCCAGCATTCGTAGTGCACTGGTCCCACTAACTGAAAGGAAAAAAGCCCTTCCCTTACCGATCCCTTAGCGATTCGGAAAGGAACGGCATGCATGAAGGGCATCGCATGCAAATGAGTTGCTCACTGTTAGCTCATTTGCACACGATTTCCTTCCTAAGGAGGGGAAGCCAGTGCAGAGCAGCCAGGCGTTATGCGTGGCTGCTCTGTGCATGCCAAAGAGGGCTTCATACATGCAGACAAGCTGCATGTATAATAGCTGTCTACAACCTTAGAAAAATACAAGTCCAGGTGAAAACGTCCAAGTGCTCGTCAGGGATGGTTTTTTTTTTTTTTTTTTTTAGAATATGGGTGAAGGACGTCCTTCACTATGCCTCCGTCCCTGCGACGACAGTTGAGGACATCCTTCCCCGCAACGGCAGTTGAGGACGTCCAAAATGTGGATGTTTCTGTGAGAACGTCCATGCCCTTGCTATGCTTCCAACACCCCCTTTATTTATTTGGATTTTGGATCACAAGTAGCAGCAGTGGGATTTGAACTGGCAGTTGAGGGCGTCCAAAATGTTTGAAAGAAGGACATCCACACCTTCGCTATGCCTCCACTGACACACATATACCTCCCCCCCACCAGGGACAGCCAAATTTCAAGGGAAATGGAGTGCAGGAATGGCCTAGTGGTTAGAGCACTGGTCTTGCAATCCAGAGGTGGCCGGTTTAAATCCCACTGCTGCTACTTGTGAAGCAAAATCCAAATAAATAAAGGGGGTGTCGGAAGCATAGCAAGGGCATGGACGTCTTTCTCACAGAAACATCCACATTTTAGATGTCCTCAACTGCCACGCAGGGAAGGATGTCCTCAACTACCGTCGCAGGGACGGAGGCAAAGCGAAGGACGTCCTTCACCCATACTCTTTAAAAAAAAAAAAGACGAAAGTTTTTAAAGTTTTTTTTTTCAAGGTGGGAGGTGGTTAGTGATCACTGGGGGAGTCAGGGGAGGGGAGGTCATCCCCGATTCCCTCTGGTGGTCATCTGGTCATTTAGGACACATTTTTGTGGCTTGGTTGTAAAAAAAAAAAAAAAAAAAAAAAAGGACCAAGTAAAGTCGTCCAAATGCTCGTCAGGGACGCCCTTCTTTTTTCCCCATTATCGGCTGAGGACGCCCATCTCTTAATCACGCCCCAGTCCCGCCTTCGCTATGCCTCCGACACGCCCCTGTGAACTTTGGTCATCCCCGCGACGGAAAGCAGTTGGGGATGCCCAAAATAGGCTTTCGATTATGCTGATTTGGGTGACCCTGAGAGAAGGACGCCCATCTCCTGATTTGTGTCGGAAGATGGATGTCCATCGCTTTCAAAAATTCCCCTGTTGCTGACCTCAACATGTATACCTTGGAGGAAAGGAGAAACAGGGGTGACGTGATACAGATGTTCAAATATTTGAAAGGTATTAATCCGCAAATGAACCTTTTTCAGAGACGGGAAGGCGGTAGAACTAGAGGACATGAATTGAGGTTGAAGGGAGGCAGACTCAGGACAAATGTCAGGAAGCATGTTTTCAGTGAGGGTGGTGGATATGTAGAATGCTCTACTGCGGGAGGTGGTGGAGATGAAAATGGTAATGGAATTCAAACATGGAGGAAAGGAGAAACAGCTGTGATATGATACAGACGTTCAAATATTTGAAAGGTATTAATCCGCAAACTAACCTTTTCTGGAGATGGGAAGGCGGCAGAACTAGAGGGCATGAAATGAGATTGAAAGGGGGCAGACTAAAAAAACATGTCAGGAAGTATTTTTTCACGGAGGGAGTGGTGGATGCTTGGAATGCCCTCCCGCGGGAGGTGGTGGAGAGGAAAACGGTAACGGAATTCGAACATGCGTGGGATAAACATAAAGGAATCCTGTTCAGAAGAAATGGATCCTTAGGAGCTTAGCCGAGATTGGGTGGCAGAGCTGGTGGTGGGAGGCGGGGCTGGTGGTTGGGAGGCGGGGATAGTCCTGGGCAGACTTATACGGTCTGTGCCAGAGCCGGTGATGTGAGGCGGGGATAGTGCTGGGCAGACTTATACGGTCTTTGCCAGAGCCGGTGGTGGGAGGCGGGGATAGTGCTGGGCAGACTTGTACGGTCTATGCCCGAAAATGACAGTTACAAATCAAGGTAAGATATACACAAAAAGTAGCACATATGAGTTTGTCTTGTTGGGCAGACTGGATGGACCGTGCAGGTCTTTTTCTGCCGTCATCTACTATGTTACTATAAACACAAAGGAATCCTGTTTAGAAGGAATGGTTCTGTGTAATCTTAGCAGAGATTGGGTGGTGACACCGGTAATTGGGAAACAAAATGGTAGCTGGGCAGACTTCTACGGTCTATGCCCTGATCTTGACCGAATAGATAGGGATGGGCTTGAGTGTAAATTTTAAGGGGCTTCGACGTTCGCTTCAGAACTTAGTACAAGAACAGTGCTGGGCAGACTTCTACGGTCTGTGCCCTGAGAAAGGCAAGGACAAATCAAACTCGGGTATACATATAAAATATCACATACCATGTAAAATGAGTTTATCTTGTTGCGCAGACTGGATGGACTGTACAGGTCTCTTTACCTGTCATCATTTATTATGTTACTATGATCGAAGGCCATCTGGGAACATTCTTCCTTTAAAACAGCAAGCACTAGTGAAGTGGTAATGTTGCAGTTCAATTGGCTTTTCTTTTGTAACAGAAAAGCTACAATATTCACCTAGTTAGGAAAGAAAAAAGTTCCACTGAGAATTAATGAAGCCTGCATTGCAGGCAGTGTCCATCCAAGCATGTAATCTAAAATTTTTTAAAACGTGTCATCGTGCCCTTGAGCCCCCCTGAAATATCTTGAAAATTTTAGCATTAATAAAGATCTAAATACAAGTTATTAGGGGTAATTAATAACACAAATGCACAGACAGAGGGTGATCTTCTAAGCCTTCTTTTGGAAAGTAATTTAAAAATTAGCTCAATATCTTTTGATATCAGTTTTCCAACAAGGTTTCATGCAGTGGCATGTCTAGACAGAAAAAGTTTGGCATCAGGAGAGCAAGCTAGGTATGGGGGGGGGGGGGGAGTCAAAATGACATTTTTACACATCATACCCCTCTTTCCCCCACTTTTAAATTAGCAATATAAGACACATGGCCTTATATAAATAAAGAAACCCTCCCCCCAGCCAATTTTGGCTACCCGGTAAAAGCACAATTATAACCGATACCCCCATCACTTAACAAATTCTTCTTTATGGAAGTGAAGTATGGATTCTCTCCAGGATTGGAAATAATGTCAATGATCCCCGCACCTCCATTTTTGTCTCACAACTACTACTACTACTACTACTACCCCAATAATAAAGCTATACCTCTTACAACACAGAATACAAAACATATTCAAACTGAATATCACCTCTGGAAAAACACATGCCCCTTCACTGCCAGACACTTCCTTTAAAGCAAACAGGTTGTTGTGTTGCAACTACAGGATGTGGAGACCAGAAGCACAGCCAGGTTCTGACATCAGGGGAAGCAGACCTTTTTGTAAAATAGGTGCCAGGGCGAGGCTGAGGGGCTGATCGGCCTGGGTGCCATTTCATTCAAAATCAATTTGGGGGAGCAGCTGCTCCCCTTGCGCCCCACCTAGATATGCCTCTGGTGGAGACCATTAGTCCTGAGTATTTTTAATTTTGGGTGACAAGGGCCTTGCCCCATAGCCTGCTTTCAAAAAGGACCAGCCACTTTGCAAAATAACACAAGACCGTGAAAAAAACCTATATAGGAAACACCATTAACAGCCCTAACACCTATGAAAAGTCAGTCTATAAAATAAATATTACAAAGGGCTCTAGAGCACCACTATACTTACTACTGGGGAACTAGAACAAACTGAACGTTTACCGTTTGCTACACAGACATTACATGCTAGCAGAACCCTTCACCTCAGTCACATATGCAGAATGTGGACAGACCTTTACTTCACAAAATAAAAGGAACCTAAAAAAAAACCTTACAGAGAAAAATTAAAATGGCAATCCCCAGGAAAGCCAGACTCTAAGCAATGAAAATATGGGTAAAAGGGAAACAGGAATACTTTTCTCCTGTTTCTGCTAAATACAAAAATAGAAAAGATGTACGTTTCTTATTAATGTCAAGTCTTATAAAGTATGAAATAAAAATAAAATTTTATTTTCTATCTTTGCTGTCTTTTTAATTTTATAAATCAGGCTGGTACCAGTATATCTTCTTCTTTCCACATATCAGTCTTTTCCATTCCTTCTTTCTCATCTTGTCCTTTCCCCTTCCACCTTTACATCTGCTGACACTGATCTTTATGTTTATTGCCCCCTCCCTTCTCTTCTTTGCCTTTATGTCCACTCCTTTCTGATTTTACCCCTCATTCTCCCTTTTTTCTCACCCTCTAATCCTTAGTCTCATTCTTTTCAAGCTCATCTACCAGCCACCCTGTAAGTACAGACTCCCATTGCCCCCGTCTCTCTCCTTCCAGTTTCCTATTTCCTCTTTTTCACCTACACCCTAGATCCCCATTTCCATCCTTACTGCCCTCATCTACCCTCCACTGCCTCTAATTTCACCAGCCCCAGCTCCATCCCCATCCCTGTCTCTTTCCTTCCCACCCTTGCCTCCAAGCCATTCTTCCATCTCCTACTACCTCTCTTTCCCCATCTTTTTAATCTCATTTCCATCTCATTTAACTCCTTCAAAACTCACCCCCTTCCTCCCTCATACCCCTCCACAGTATCCCCATACCTTTTCAATGTCTCATCCTCACTCCAATCTTCCAGGCCATTCACACTATGTCTCAGCCTCTCCCTATACTTCATCCCCTTTTTCTTACCCCCATTTCACATGCTTACTCATACTCCTAACCCATTTAACACCACCATTTGTACCTACCCCCTCAAAATTAAACAGAATTTTTTGGCAAAGTCGTGTTTGCCAAGAGAAGTGCAGACTTTTCTACTGTGTGATACCGCAATACCATCTTTGGCAATTACATCTGTTCCAGTGGGCAGTGATGAGCGTGGGAGAAAGCTCCATTCAAACTATTAAGAATCTTGTTTGAGCAACGGAGCAAGCTCCACCCACTACCCAGTGCCGTAGGATTCCATGGATCTTTTCCTCGTGGGCACCCAGCAGCAAGGCACTCTGCTTAAGGCACACACCTTTGTGCAGCAACTCAGAGCAGTGTCTGAAAGGCATCTAAAACATCACATTGCAAGTAGTTTAAGATTGCTCTTCTTGACTGTTTAATTTTTGGTATTAAGTATGGTAGGATTTACTGCTTTTATTGCAAAGATGTATTGGTTTAATATTTCACCAATTATGTGTTTGGGTTAATTGGAGAGTATTAAGAAGAACACTATTGATTATAATATTATGTCTACAATATTATTGAAAATTGGCCATGACATTCTAAATTACCTTGTTACAACACCCGAAATGGTGAGAATTTAATATTATGTCTGAGAGCTATATCAGTTACTGTGCTAGAAGGAAGAAAGCTAAATACTCTAAATGTCATTCAATATATAGGGTTCTTATTCAAATATCTTGTAGATGATGAGATTACCTGAGATTATGAGTTAACAGAGTGTCTATATTTTAATGATAGATTGGTTTGTGGAAAGGCACTTTTAGTTAGGTGTTTTATTGAGGACTCCTCTCCAGGTTTAACTTTTATTGTGGAGACATGGATCCCAAATCTTCATTCTCCTTATGTTTTATTAATCTGTTCCCATGGTTATAAGATTATTAATTGTCCATGAAAAGATAAGAAAGGAGGATTGGCTTTGATTTTTAAAGATTTTGTGATATTAATAGATTAATATCAAGATAGCAATTTGGAACTTATGACTTGTCAATTTCTGAATGTGTAAAAAAGGTACATTGGGTCTAATGTTGATATATAGACTACCAAATAACTGGCAGTCTATACAACATCAGTTATTTGTGAAGCCTACTTTATGTTATACAGTTCTCTAAAGTGATTATAATAGGTGATATCAATTTACACTTGGAAGATCTTTCTGATTCAGTTGTGATGAATTTTAGGCATTAAAAAAATCGTTAAACCTAATGTTAGAGCAATCCTTTTCTACACACCAGAGAGGTTCTAAATTGGATTTTGTAGCTTACTCTAAGTAGATCATATACATTGGGACCAGCTAATATGGTCTGATCACTTTTTTGCTCTTGTTGTCTAAAATTGTTTTATTTAGAAGTTAAACAAGCAAGTGATAGCCCTAAAAAGTTGCAGAGGAGAAAGGTCGAATCTATTACATTTCAGAATGAGATCTCTTCTAAAATTTGTAATGAGGAATCTAGTTTTAGTTTAAATGTTTGAGAGGACTTAATACGAAGTACTCTAGAAATACTGGTACCCCTAAAGGAGAAAAATCCTCGGTTCAATGAGTCTCTTGCACTGTTGAAAAGATCTTGTAAACGATTGGAGCGAATATGGAAGAGGAAGGGGGGGGGGTGATATATCGCAATCATTATGGAGGAAGGAGATAACTAAATATAAACAACATATTAATGAGGCAAAGGTGGTTTATTATAGTCAGGAAATTAGGAGATCAGGAAACTCTTTCAAATTTCTTTTCCAAATTTTTGAGAAATTAACCAATACCAATTCTGTACTTATGATTTCTAAATCTTTACAACCTAATGTAGAAAACTTAGCAGACTATTTTAAAGATAAAGCAGACAATCTTTTACACAGATCAATCTTAATCAACTGGTTAATCTGAATCTATTTATAGGTGTTGGTAGTCGATATCATGTGAATGATATACCTGTAGCCAGATATTGGGAAAGTTTTGAAAGAGTAATGTCTGTCTCTGTTCATAAACTTCTTCTTAGGTTATCAGTGAAGAGTTGTACAGTGCACTCCATCTAAGTGCATGTCGGCTAATCACATGCTCTGTTTAACTGCATGCCGTACTTTGGTCCCGTTTTTGGGGCCATCAATTTCTATGGGGACAAACTTTGGTTTAGCACACCACTGATAAGTGCAAGATTCGCTTATATGCATGGTTTAAGACCGCTCCTCTGCAGGAAAGACTCCGCATAAGCGCGCGGACAGAATACAGAAGCTGATTGGCACATGACAACCAACGAGATTTCAAATTTACTGCCTGTTTAACTGCCACAGGCAGAAGCGAAAGAATGTAAGAGTGTACACTGGGGTTGTCGTTGCGGTGGAACTGTAAGACTTTAACACTGTGTGAAAAAATAGAAGTTCTTAAAAAATTAGAAGACATACAAAGTCAAACATCTATTGCTAAAGAATATGGTGTCAATCCCAAATTTCACGTGTCTTGAAGCAGAAAGACCAGCATCTGGAAGACTGGCAAAACAATACAAATCCACACAGGAAGCGTAAAAGGGCGGGAAAAGCTGAGGAGGTAGAAGATGCTCTTCTTCAGTGGTTCTCTCGAGTCAGGAGCAGACAGTTTCCTGCTAGTGGTCCACTGCTTATGGAGAAAGCTAACCAGCTAGCTGAAGGACTACCTGAATTCAAAGACACTGTTGGATGGCTGGAGAGATGGAAGGAGAGGAACATAAAATTCAAGAAACAGCATGGTGAAAAACAAGACGCTGATGACTTTGGTGCTGAAAATTGGGTTGTTTCAGTTCTTCCTACCATCTTGAATGAGTTTGCACCTCGTGACATTTTCAATGCTTACGAAAATGGTCTCTACTGGCGAGCAATTCCTGATGGCACACTTGCATTCAAACATGCAGAAACTACTGGAGGTAAAATGTCGAAGGACTGACAATCCTCCTTTGCTGCAATATGGATGGGAGTGAGAAGTTGGAACCACTCATCATTGGAAAGAGCAAATAGCCCCGTTGCTTCAAGAAAGTTAAGCGACTTCCTGTGTCATACGAGGCTAACGCAAATTCATGGATGACTGGGGAAATTTGGAAGCAGTGGCTAAAGAGGTTAGACACTAGAATGCGGGCACAAAAGCGTCAGATTTTGTTGCTTTGTGATAATTGTGCTGCACACAGGGATGATGTCAGGCTGTCTAACATCAAGGTGGTCTTCCTGCCACCAAACACTACCTCTCCGATCCAACCTATGGATCAAGGCATGATAGCCAATTTCAAACAATATTATCGGGTTCTTGTGCTACATCATCTGATGAGCGTTATGGATGATCAAACTGGCAAGGATAAACGTGCTGTTGAACTGGCTCGTAATCTATCGCTGTTGGATTCCCTACATATGCAGAAAGAAGCCTGGAATCATGTTACACAGGCAACCATTGTGAACTGCTACAAGCAGGCAAGCTTTGTTAAGGATGTGGAGAGGGACGACACAGATGCAGCTGTTGCAAACTGTCAGATGAATAGGTTATTGACATCCCAGCTGGTGTTACTGAAGAGGAGTTTCATCGCTACATAGCTGTTGATTATGATCTACAAACAGCTGACAACAGCACTGATGTGGAGATATGCGCCTACAAACAGGCAACAACGGCTGATGATGAAACAAAGGATGAAATGAGCTGCGAGGCATATGCTGACAAAATTCAACAACCTCCACCTGTCACTTTTGCAAGAGCGCTGGAGAGTCTCAACACCGTGCGGCCCTATCTAGAGGCCACTGGATGTCAGTGCTATGACAGTTTTTACCGTCTGGCAGATGTAGTCTATGGAACTCACAGACCCATTAGTGTACAGAGGACTATAACTGATTACTTCAAGTAAGCATAATGTCAGTTAATGGAGACTGTATACTGTATGTATAATAAACAGTACTGTACATATATTTATCAGATGTCAAGCTTCTTTGGGTCACAACGGTTAAGTGCACGCTCCGGTTAACTGCATGCATTTCTTTGGTCCCAGACCCTTGCACTTAAACAGATTGCACTGTATTTTGCATGTCTGCCCATCTTGTTACAGTATATGATGGTCCAGTAAAAGTTCTTCAATGGCTGACAATTTATAAATTGGTTAGTGGTAGAAGGTGATTATCTACAGTTACAATCTGAAATTGTTATAACTCCCTTGCCTAAATCCTCTAGCAGAAATCTGACTAGAGCTGAAAATTATCGGCCTGTGGCAAGCATTCCTTGGATGGCTAAACTTTTGGAATTTTTAGTGAATGAGCAACTTCAAAATTTTTTTGAGACTTTTACCTTATAGCACAGACATTGATTTTGGTTCTTATTGCTAAAATAAGACATTCTTGGCGAGGGAAAACAGGGGGTTTTGCTGCAATTTGATATTATCAGCAGCATTTGATGCTGTGGATCAGTCTGTTCTCCTCCTCAAATGAAATGAATTGGGTATTTTTGGAAAAATATTTGGATGGTTTGTATTAGCAGCTTAAAGTTAATACAGCCAGTAGATTAATTAGTGGAGTTGGGCGTTTGACAGCAGGTCCCCTATTTTGACATTTTCATTGGCTAAGTAAATGCATCAATTTTAAAATTCTTTGATTTATAAGTCAATACATGGTCTGAAATCTGAGGGTTTAGTTGAGCTGCTGGTCTTTCCATCTGGAGTGAGAACGTGGAAGTTAGGTTTTTTTTTTTTTTCTTTAAAGGATATCTGGTTCAAATCTGTTCTTGAGGCCTCTTTTCCATTTGCTTGGGTTAGAATATGGCATAAGCTTCCCTTCAAACCAAGGCTTGCACCTTATCTTTTAAGAAAATGTTGAAAACTTATCTGAACAATTTTGTTTTCATTTTTTAGTTCTCTTTGGATCTTAAATTTTGGTTTATTGTTTAAATTTTCTTATGTTTGTTATTCTTATTTTCCATTATTTTTGTATTTTCTAAAAGCATGTAAACCGCTTTCAATCCATTAGGAACAATAGCGGAACAGAAAACTCCTGTAGTATAGTACAGTAAAATTGCTATCAGTCTCACCATTCCCTAAAACGCACACCTCACTATCCCCTCAAAATTCCCACTCAGTCTCTCCTATCCATAATTTTGTTCTGCTCCCCCCCCCCACACTCCCATTCAACCACTAAGTCCCAATTCTTTCAAGTCCAATTTTTCTTCTGCTTTGTTCCCCTTCTCCCTTCCTAGTCCCATCCATCTTCTGCTCCAGACTATCTCCTTCCCTACCCCTTGAATCCCATTCAGCTTCTGTCCTGTTCTCCTCTCCCCAATCACATCCAGCTTCTGCCATGTTCCCCCCGTCCCCTCCTAATCACATCCAACTTCTGTTGTACTCCCCACCACCAGTCACATTCCTACTGCTCTATTCCCTTCCCTACCCCTCATCACATTCAGCTTCTGCAGTTCTCCTCCTCCTCCTAGTCACATCCAGCTTCTACTGGGTTCCCTTCCTCCTCCTCCCCCCCTACCATATCCAGCTACTGCTCTGCTCTCCTTCCTCTCACACCCCCCAGTCTCATCCAGCTTCCCCTCCACACCCCGCTCCCGTTGTCCAGACAGCCTTCCCGGTCTGTAGGAAGTAAGCTGAGCTCAATTAACGGATTCCTACAGGTTGCCTGCACCTGACCTCAAAGCCTTGTTTCTGAAGTGTTCCGCCTGGGCCAAAATAGAAGTGGCTTCAGAGGGGAGCAGGAAGTGGCAGAGAAAAGGTTTCCTGATCAGGTGCAAGCTGCTTATCGGAATTGCTGCCAAGGGAGAAGGGGAGGGAGCTGCAGGACCACCAGAGCCATTGCAAAGAGGTCAAGGTGAACCGCAACTTACACTGGAGGTGCAACAAAGATTTTTGAGGGTGCATTTGCACCCCCATAGCAATGCCTATGGTTTCACGCAAGTCTTAAATTTGTGCCCCCCATGCTAATTTGTTAGTCTGTACCCAAATAAGAGAGTAAGATAAAAAGAGGTAATTAATGTCTCACATACAGGTTGTTACTGCTCAAGCATTGCATTTCTCTAGTGGAATTAGTCTCTCAGCTTTAACAAATGCTTTCCTTTAATCACTGTCATGTCCCCTACCTCAACGCAAGCGGCATCCTCGGGCTGCAAGGGGTCCTGTCGACACACACACTTGACTGGCTCAGCTCTGAGCCATGTGTGTGTAGTTCTTCTCTGGCTGCAGGCTCCTTGATTGCTTTGCTTCCACGCACCTGGATTTGCTCTCTCTCTCTCTGCCTGGCTTCCAGGCTCCTTAATTGCGTTGCTTCCACGCACCTGTGTCTGCTCTCTCTCTCTCTGCCTGGCTTCCCTTGCTTCCCTCCTATTGGTCTTCTGGTTCCTCCTTCCCCTGCTCTTGTTCTATGGCTGTGCTCCTTCTCCCTGCTGGTCCCTGCTGATGTCAGACGCCAGCACTTCATCAGCTGAGCTTTTCCTGGACTCTCTGCTTTGGCTTCTACTTTGGTAGGTGTTACTTGCTCAGTGTTTGCTTCTTCTCTACTTTGTCTCTCGTTGCTGACTTTGCCTGTACCTGGATTACTCTTCTTGTCTGCTGCCTGCCTACTGACTTCGCCTGTACCTGGATTACTCTCTTGACCTGCTGCCTGCCTGACTTTGCCTGTACCTGGATTACTCTCTTGACCTGCTGCCTGCCTATTGACTTTACCTGTGCCTGGATTACTCTCTTGCCTGTTTGCCTATTGACATTGCCTGTACCTGGATCACTCTCTTGCCTGCTGCCTGCCTGGCCAATACATTCACCACCCCGCTTCCAGCTCCATCTCGTAAGTCCTGCAGGCCACCCGCACCTAGGGGCTCAACCTCTGGGGAACGGCGGTCAGCACAGGTGAAACCTGGGGTTGTCCAGCTGCCAAGCAGAACCTGGTCTGAGTAGCGGGCTCAGCAGCGCTCTACTTGGTACAAGAACTCAGAAGTCTGACAATCACAATACAAACCATGTGAGCAAGCTGAAGCCTTTCTTCCCCATCAAAGTAAAAGAAAGGATTATGTGGAAGAGAAAATTGTGTCCCCATCCCTGTCCATTGTCAATAAGTTGAGACCTGGGGGGAGAGAAGAAAGTCAAGTGGGCAATAGCTTGGTTTCACCCAGCAGAGTTTCCATTGTTTCCAATTTCTCTGCATGTTTTCAAGTATTTGAACAAGACTAGTGGATACAATTTAATTTTGACTCAGCAGTATTGCATGACATCATCTTTTTTCACAAGTTGACTACAAGAACAGCTCCTTGCTAGCTGAATTAGGACCAATAAATAATAAAAACAAATTGAACTCAGAATTCAAAAGCTTTTAAAGAAGACAGCAGCTAGGCTTGAACCAGAAACAACAGGCAGGGCCTATAATTATGCAGAAATTGATTAGGATAAGTAAATCAGGAAAGGGTCTGAGAACATAATAGCATACCGGTTCAGACCAATGGTCCATCTAGCCCAGTATCCAGTTTCCAACAGTGACCAACTCTAGGTCACAAATACCTGGCAAAAACCCAATTAGTACCAACATTCCATGCTACCAGTCCATGTCTGTGTCAATAGCAAACTATGGACTTTTCCTCCAGAAATCTGTCCAAACCTTTTTTAAACCCCGATACGCTAACTTCTGTTACAACATCCTCCAGCAGCAAGTTAGAGCTTAACTATTCGTTGAGTGAAAAAATATGCATTGAGGTTTTTGGATATCCTTAAGGATCATTTCCTCTTAAGATGCCAGAGCCCTGAGCTGATCAGAAACAGTTTTGAAACCAAGAGATGACTGTGAATTAACTGAAAGTTGGCGAACATTGTCCTTCAGAATAAGGGCAAATGCAGAAGCATAAAAAGGTCAAAGCACACTATAACTTTTTTTTTTTTTTAAGAGTCGACTTTAACATTATGCAGGTCTTGTCAGTAATAGTAAGATTTTACTATGAAAGACACAAAGCAAATAGGAACAACTAAAAAAGATTTTACCTAATTGCAAAAAAGTACATAGAAAATAGGTATAAAGAGGCCAGTTTTCAAACATTTTACCTATTGACTATGTATCAGTTTTTAAACGGAAGGTATGAAAATTACTGCAGGTCAGGCAGGCTTTTTTGCTTGCTTGTTATACAGGTTAATTTGTGCTTGAAAAGCATGTACACAGATCTCAAAGTGGAGATGATGCCAAAGACTATCTGAATTCAAGACGGTGTGGGACAGGCCAGTGGGATATGGGCCATGTGGTCTTTATCTGCCATCAGTTTCTATGTGGGAGGGGGGGGGGGGGGAAACAATTTTCAGACAGGCATTTTACCTGTATTATCATGGTCTAGCTGGGTTATTGCTCCAGTATCACCAAACCATAAGGTACAAAATCATACAGTAGCTTCTAATGGCCTATAAACCTTTAAGCAACACTGGATTATTGAGAAAGCAGCACACATATCACCAAAGTTAATGAATTGACAATACATTAAACAAAGCTATCAATCAATAGCAGGGTTAAAAGGAGTTATTCAATTTATCTGAAATAGGATGGTACCATCTCTATCACATTAAAAAAAATGTTTATTAAATGCCCTCTAGTCCAAGGGTTTTTGCCCTAACCGGACATATATCTGATAATCGTATCTTTTTAAAGTGAATTTTTTGAGAGGCTTCGTAACCTAGATATGGAACAGCTGGAGCTATTAGGCATATTTTGCCCATACACATGCAGGTTTCTTTGTGCTTGTGCAGAATTACATACAGAAGAACATCCTACAGGAAAGTCAGCAGGGATATCAGGCCCCACTGCCTGAAGAGAACCACTAAAGGAAGACAGTTGGAACCCCAATACCTACAGCACCCAAAGCCATGGAAAAATGCACAATTTCAGTATATTGCTAACACCATAGTGTGGCAGCAGAAAAAGCTATAGCTGCAGCAACGAAAAGTTGAGAGGCGAAGGGATTACTGGATGCATAGGTAGGAGATGGTAGAAAGAACACTTATACACCTACTGTATAGCCAGAAACACAAAGCATGATACACACACAAAACCTGACACCCCTCCCATACATGTACATGCTCCACAGGGATAAATAAACACACCTGATACAGCAAAATGTGTCTTCGTAAGGGATCTCTCTTTGCACTGGGCTCTCCACACAGACACCCTCAGTGTGAAGAGGAAAGGTACCAATGTATCGCACAGTAAGCTTTGCAACTCATTCTGCTGTCCTCAATTTCCTCAACGGAAAAGGAAAATGGCCCCCTATCCTCTCCTCTTAACCAGACCACTTAATGAACAGAAACAAATTATAACAAAATATTAAGCGGTGGCACTTATATTAGACTAAATACATTTTTGACAAGCTTTCCTCTGGTCTATTTTCCCAATAGTTCTGAAAAGCTGGTCAAAAATACATGGTTAGTCCAATAAAAAGGTATTAGCCTATACGTCTGTTTTTATTGATTAACCTTGATCATGGTTATTAACCTCAACATAGCTACAGGGTCAGCTGCTTTCTATATCACTAACCAGAAGTTCTAGTAGTCACACTTGACAGAGAAAATGGAGTTCCTCAAAAGTTGCAATTATCTTTCAAAAGACCAACTTAAAAGTCACCCAAAAATGATGTATTACACAAGATTGAGTGAATCTAAGTCTCTGCTTATCAGATTATTAGGTAACAGAAGGGCTCATTTCTAAAACCTGTAAATCCAATGCAACTACTATGGATTTAGCAGGTTTTGGAAATAAGCCCTTCAATTATTTTCTACCAGAACCTTTAAGTCACATTAGAACAGCAGGGATAACAACATCATAAATGAGTAAAGCCAGCCCGGTTTTAGAAGTAATTCTTTTTGGTTTGTTTTTTTGTTCACCGTGACACACATTTCATTAGGTATCACATGATGCATAGAGAACAGTTCCTTGCATCAGGGTCCAGCCTTGTACCGGTGGGAAGGAGATGGCTGGAAACATCACTAATTTAACAAACAGGGGCTAGAGAAGTATAAAAAAACATTAGCACGAAGTTTTCCGGCAATATGGTGAACCAGGATGCAGAAAGGCACTAGAACAGTGCTAGCACTAACTGCCAGCTTCTTGCTTTGTTTATTGCCAAGTTTGCATCTTCTCGCCTTGCTAATCTGGGCTGCTGCAATTTCCAGGCAGTGCTTCTATCCTCTTCCATGAACAGAGACATACATTCAGGTTAATAAATTAGATAAAAACTCATTTTTTAAATTCTATTTTTGAGCATATGCTCTGAAGTACGTATGTGCTGGATTCTCTCCTACACTACTTTTTTTCCCTGCTCTATCTCCTTTTTCTCTCTATGCTATAAGAAGTATGTTTGTTGGCATTCCTTTTCCTAAAATTTTTTTTTTTTTTTTTTTAGTACACCACATTAACCTGCAAGATAGATCAGGTTTATTATCAAAGTGATATCGCATTAACATAAACATCTTGGTCTTCTCTATGCTTGTCCTCTCAGTGCTTTATTTCCAGCTGGGCCATGGATATATTTCGAACAGCATCACCTTAGGGCAGTGGTTCCCAAACCTGAACCTGGAGGCACCACAGCCACTCAGGTTTTCAGGATATCCATAATGAATATTCATGACAGAAATTTGCATGTAGCAGTAGAAGTAGTGCATGCGGATATCTCTCATGAATATTCATTGTAGATATCCTGAAGACCCAGCTAGGGTGCCTCCAGGACCAGGTTTGGGAACCCTGCCTTTGGGAATACCAGCTTAAACAGAATGTACTGCAGTCACAGTTCTCATCCCTTTTAGTAGGGTACTGCTAGGAACAGGAGACAGTGTTAACCTTGCGTTTGGGAAAACTTTCACACCCATCTTGGCCCCAGGCTCTGTTAAGTTTTAATAAAAGTTGCCTCCTCAATGGTCTATGGTCATGCACTATTAGCACACACATCCCACCAGTGCTTCATGTGTGCACTCCCCTACCAACAGAACACAGTGACTCAAGCTCCCTCCTCAAATGTCAGCAGATCCAGACATCAATAATGTGGATGTATCCATCTATAACCGAATGCTCGACTCAAACCTAGCACTTCAAAAACAGCTGTACAGTCTCCTCCTCAAAGATGGAAAGAACTGGCCGGCTTGCTGGTGCTGGGGACTGTCCTCAGCAGCCTCAGTAAGGAGTCAAAGATCTTAAATCAAAACAAAACAGACACCCCCACAGAATGCAATAAAATATCTTTAAAATGAATATTTCAGATGGTTAAGTCTCAGGCTGAAACTGCTTAAATTAAACTGTTTGCAACATAATAGAATGCTCTGTTAGACACCTGTCCCCAAAGCTGAAGAGGCAGACCCTTACAGCTCACACAGAGGCTAATAGTTCATGAATGCCTCTCCACTCAAGCATCTGGACAGGCCATGCCTCGAGTCATCACTGACACTGCACGTGCAGGTATGTGGCAGGCCACATCAGGTCGGGACATCCAGCAGTCCTTGCACAAGTACAGCTCCTATCAAAGAATCTGTTCTGAGCTGGAGGCAGAAATGTCCAAGAGGCGCCAAGCAGCATAGGGGTTAAGCTCATCCTGATCTCTGCACAGTGCCCAGACATACAGCATCCGCAATACCTTGTCCTGAAAGAGAAGGAAAACAAGGAAATAAAATTACTGACCATGTTGTAGACAGAGACAACTTAATGGGAAGGAGTCAGCAGGTATTTTATTTATTTATTTAGTTGCATTTGTATCCCACATTTTCCCACCTATTTGCGGGCTCAGTGTGGCTTACAATACATTGTAAATGATGGAACTACAGTTTCTTACATTACATTACGATTATGGGTTACATTGTGAGCAGATAAAGGAAGACAAGATCAGATCAGTCGCCTTTGGGGCGTGGAAACTAAAGGATGTGGTGTGGGGGATTTACTACGCTGATCGAATAATAGCAAGTGACCGATGGGGTAGACAGTTTTTATCTGTGGGTAGATATTGAATGGGAGAGTACGGGGACGTGGAGTACGTGGGGTAATATCTTGAGGCATTGTTATGATGTATATGGGATTTATATGTTTTGCTCCTTGCGATATGTTTTGTCAAAGAGATATGTCTTCAATCGTTTGCGGAAGTCTGTCAACTCGTAGACCGCTCTCAGGCCGCATGGTAGTGCGTTCCAGAGTTGCGTGCTCTTGTAGGAGAAGGTTGAAGCATGTAGTCCTTTATACTTTATGCCTTTGCACTTAGGGAAGTGGAGGTTGAGGAAAGTTCTGGATGATTTTTTGGCGTTTCTGGGTGGCAGGTCTACCAAGTCGGACATGTATGCTGGGGCTTCACCGTGAATGATTTTATGCACTAATGTGCATATTTTAAAGGTGACACATTCCTTAAGTGGGAGCCAGTGTAGTTTCTTGCGTAATGGTGCTGCACTTTCGTATTTTGGTTTTCCGAAGATGAGTCTGGCCGCTGTATTCTGAGCTGTCTGAAGTTTTCTCATTATTTGTTCTTTGCAGCCTGCGTATAATGAGTTGCAGTAATCCAGATGGCTTAATACGAGTGATTGTACCAGGTTGCGGAAGACAAATCTTGGAAAGAATGGTTTTATTCTTTTCAGCTTCCACATGGAGAAGAACATCTTTTTTGTTGTGTTGTTCGCGTGAGTTTCAAGTGTAAGGTGGCGGTCGATTGTTACTCCGAGGATTTTTAAATTTTCTGAAATTGGCAAGTTTAGTTTAGGTGTGTTGATAGTAGTAAATGTTGTTGTATTGTATTGGGAGGTTAGTATGAGGCATTGAGTTTTTTCTGCGTTCAATTTCAGTCGGAATGCATCTGCCCAGGTGTTCATGATGTGTAGACTTTGGTTGATTTCGTTAGAGATTTCGTTGATGTTTTGTTTAAAAGGAATAGATATCGTTACATCATCGGCATATATGTAAGGGTTAAGGTTGTGGTTTGATAGAAGTTTTGCTAGTGGGGTCATCAGTAGGTTGAAAATTGTTGGTGAAAGGGGAGATCCCTGCGGTACTCCGCACTCAGGTGTCCATGCAGCAGATGTGGTTGAATTTGATGTGACTTGGTATGAACGTGAGGTTAAGAATCCCTTGAACCAATTTAGGACATTGCCTCCGATGCCGAAATATTCAAGAATGTGTAATAGGATTCCGTGGTCAACCATGTCGAAGGCAGTTGACATGTCAAATTGTAGGAGGAGTATATTGGAGCCAGTTGCTATCCGTTGCTTAAATTTGGTCAGTAGGGTAGTTAGTATTGTCTCTGTGCTGTGATTCGAGCGGAATCCTGATTGGGCATCATGCAGTATTGAGAACTTGTCGAGATAACTTGTGAGTTGCTTGGTTACCACTCCTTCTGTTATTTTAGTTATTAGTGGTATGGATGCAACTGGTCTGTAGTTAGTTAATTCACTAGCGTTTTTCTTTGTGTCTTTGGGTATTGGGGTGAGTAAGATTTTTCCTTTTTCCTTTGGGAAAAGACCGTTTTGTAGCATGAAATTCAGGTGGTTCGTTAAGTCTAGTATGAATTGATGAGGAGCTGATTTCATGAGGTTACTTGGGCAGATGTCTAGTTTGCATTGGGATTTGGCAAATCTTTTAAGCGTTCTAACGATAAGGTCTTCTGACAGTACTTCGAATTCGGTCCAGATCCTGCCTGCTGGGTGTATTCCGTCTTCAGGGTCTAGACAGTTCAGGAATGTTGAGTATTCGGTGGGGCTAGTGGGTATTCTAAGTCGTAGTTGTGTGATTTTCTCTTTGAAGTATTTCGCGAGGTCGTCGACCCCTGGTATTGCTTTGTTATTGTTTATGACAGGTGAAGTGTCTAGCAAAGGAAGTCTTGCCTTATTGATATATTTTAATTTTTGAACATGTAAACAAACACGTGGATAGAAGTAAGCCAGCTGATATAGTAGATTTTCAAAGAAAGCCTTTGACAAAGTCCCTCAAGAAAGATTCACCAGGAAATTAAAATCATGGGAGAGGAGAAAATAGCTAAAAGGCAGGAAACAGAAATAGGACTAAATGGTCAGTTTTCAAAAATAAAAAAAGGTCAAGGGCTTGAACTGGGACTGTGATGTTTAACAGTCATAAACCGATCTTGAGAAAGGAGCAAAAGAATTTGCAGACACACAATTATTCAGCAAAAGACAGTAAGGAATGGACAATAGCTCTATGAGGACAAACCAATGATACTTCAAAGATTTTAAGAAGCAGTGTTTATTCAAGGTGAAAACATGAGAGATACAACCATCCAATAAGTTCCCAAGTTTGTTGTATTCCTCAGTTTTCACCTTAAGACTCCAGAAGGCGGCATTTTTGCCGAAACACAGTGTTGTGTCGAGTCTTCAACCTACAATAAACACTGCTTCTTAAAATCTTGGAACTATCGTTGGTTTGTCCTGGAAGAGCCGCTGTCCATTCCCCACTGTCTTTTTGCTGCTGTACTTGTTGTGGGAGTCCAGTGTTCCTTCACCTCGGTGAATTTTTTCTTCCCACAAAGAGTGAAGATACTTACCTGTAGCAGGTATTCCCCGAGGACAGCAGGCTTCATTTTCTTAAAAATGGGTGACACTGATCCATGTCACCTGGTCCGGCATGTGCCAAAGCTAAAAAGAGAGCTCTGTGGACAGCACTCCACTGCGCATGTGCGAGTGTCTTTCTGCCCGTTGCGCGAACGCGGTCTCCTCAGTTTAAAACTAAAGCAAAAAATAAATTAAAAATAACCAAGGAAACAACTCCAAGGGGAGGTGGAAGGGATTGTGAGAATATGAAGCTTGCTGTCCTCTGAGAATACCTGCTACAGGTAACCATCTTCGCTTTCTCAGAGAACAAGCAGGCTTCTATCTTCTCACGTGGGGAATCCCTAGTATCCAGGCTCACTGAAAACAAAAACATTGGTCAATTGGACCTCCTTGTCCACTCCATGTAGTAGGCCAATGCTCTCTTGCAATCCAAGGTGTGCAAGCTGCTTTTGCCAGGATGGGCATGAGGTCAGGGAAAAAATGTTGGCAAGACAATCAACTGGTTCAGATGGAACTCCAACACCACCTTCAGCAGGAACTTAGGGTGTGTGCGGAGGACTACGCTGTTGCAATGAAACTTAGTATAAAGGTGCATCCACTACTAAGGCCTGAAGCTCACTGACCCTGCGAGCTGAAGTAACAGCCACCAAGAAAACGACCTTCTAGGTCAAATACTTCAGTTGGCAGAAATTCAGTGACTCAAAAGGAGCTTTCATCAGCTGGGTGAGAATGACGTTGAGATCCCATGATGCTGGTGGAGGTCTGACAGGGGGTTTGACAAAAGCAAACCTCTCATGAAACAAACAATTAAAGGCTGTCCAGAGATGGGCTTACCTTCTACACATTGATAAGCACTAATTGCACTAAAGTGAACCCTTACGGAGTTGGTCTTGAGACCGGACTCTGATAAGTGTACAAGGTATTCAAGCAGGGTCTGTGTTGGGCAAGTAAGGGGATCTAAAGCCTTGCTCTCACACCAGATGGCAAACCTCCCCATTTAAAAAAGAGTAACACCTCTTAGTGGAATCTTTCCTTGAAGCCAGCAAGACACGGGAGACACCCTCCGAGAGACCTAAGGAAGCAAATTCTAGGCTCTCAACATCCAAGCTGTGAGAGCCAGAGACTGGAGGTTGGGATGTAGACGTGATCCCTTGTTCTGAGTAATGAGGGTAGAAAAACTCTCCATCTCCACGGTTCTTCGGAGGATAACTACAGAAGAAGAGGGAACCAAATCTGCCGCAGCCAGTACGGCAGACCAGAATCAGTTTCTCCTACTAGAGGTATTGGAGGATATGCATACAGAAGACCTGTCCTCCAATTGAGGAAGTCATCTGACGCTAAAGCCTGGAACAGAACTGAGGGACCTTGTGGTTGATCTGAGTGGCAAAAAGATCCATGGTTGCTCTTAAAGTGATATCGCTGAATGTGGATGGTGTCCATTCTCTTGTAAAAAGAGCTAGAATATTACAGGCGCTTAAGAGACTGCGTGCAGACACAGCATTTGGGGAAAGCAGAACACCTTAAACTAAAGAGGGGCTTTTTGGGGGATCTCTACTTTGCCGTTTATAACAGCAGGCAGCGGGGAGTGGCCATATTGATCAAGAAAAATGTGGTGTTCACAATGCATAAGCTATATCAGGACCCAGAAGGCTGTTTTCCAATTGTGGCAGGGTTACTGCAAGGAAAGCGGGTGGCTCTTTGCAACATTTACGCACCTAATTTATATTCACACAAATTCTTTATACTTTTGCCAGCGCGTTTGGCCACCTTCGATGAATATCCCGTAATCCTGGGAGGGGATTTTATGTTTCAACGTTTTTTTTATTGAAGATAATACAAAAATAACATTGTCACCATTAAACACGCAACAATCAAATACAGGTTTTCTAGTGCAACTTAAGTATGATAAACCGGCCTCAAACTTCTATATTTTATCCTCACCCCCCCCCCCCCCTTCCTAGTATTTCTTTTTATTTAATTTCAGACAATTTTTTTTATTGAGATCATCACAAAATAGTCTCATTTTCCTAGAAGCCAACAAGCTGCAAGATCCGAGACAACATGGTTTTACCAGAGGGAAATCGTGCCAAACAAATCTCATTGAATTCTTTGATTGGGTAACTGGAGAATTGAATCATCGACGTGCTATAGACGTAATCTACTTAGATTTTAGCAAAGCTTTTGACACGGTTCCTCAGAGGAGCCTCTTAAATAAACTAGATGGGCTGAAGATAGGTCCCGAAGTGTTGAACTGGATTAGGAACTGGTTGACGGACAGACGACAGAGGGTGGTGGTAAATGGAGTTCGCTCAGAGGAGGGAAAGGTGAGTAGTGGAGTGCCTCAGGGATCGGTGCTGGGGCCGATTCTGTTCAATATATTTGTGAGTGACATTGCCGAAGGGTTAGAAGGTAAAGTTTGCCTATTTGCGGATGATACTAAGATTTGCAACAGAGTGGACACCCGGGAGGGAGTGGAAAGCATGAAAAGGGATCTGAGGAAGCTAGAAGAATGGTCTAAGGTTTGGCAATTAAAATTCAATGCGAAGAAATGCAAAATGATGCATTTAGGGAGTAGAAACCCAAGAGAGACTTATGTGTTAGGCGGTGAGAGTCTGATAGGTACTGAGGGGGAGAGGGATCTTGGGGTGATAGTATCCGAGGATCTGAAGGCGACGAAACAGTGTGACAAGGCGGTGGCTGTAGCGAGAAGGTTGCTAGGCTGTATAGAGAGAGGTGTGATCAGCAGAAGAAAGGAAGTGTGATGCCCCTGTACAAGTCGTTGGTGAGGCCCCACCTGGAGTATTGTGTTCAGTTTTGGAGGCCTTCCCTTGCGAAGGATGTTAAAAAAATGGAAGCAGTGCAAAGAAAAGCTAAGAGAATGGTATGGGATTTGCGTTCCAAGACGTATGAACAAAGACTTGCTGACCTGAACATGTATACCCTGGAGGAAAGGAGGAACAGGGGTGATATGATACAGATGTTCAAATACTTGAAAGGTATTAATCTGCAAAAAAAATCTTTTCCGGAGATGGGAAGGTGGTAGAACGAGAGGACATGAAATGAGATTGAAGGGGGGGCAGACTCAAAAAAGATGTCAGGAAGTATTTTTTCACGGAGAGGGTGGTGGATGCTTGGAATGCCCTCCCGCGGGAGGTGGTGGAGATGAAAACGGTAACGGAATTCAAACATGCTTGGGATATGCATAAAGGAATCCTGTGCAGTAGGAATGGATCCTCAGAAGCTTAGCCGAAATTGGGTGGCGGAGCAGGTGGGGGAAGAGAGGTTGGTGGTTGGGAGGCGAGGATAGTGGAGGGCAGACTTATACGGTCCGTGCCAGAGCCGGTGATGGGAGGCGGGACTGGTGGTTGGGAGGCGGGAAATACTGCTGGGCAGACTTGTACGGTCTGTGCCCTGAAAAAGGCAGGTACAAATCAAGGTAAGGTATACACATATGAGTTTATCTTGTTGGGCAGACTGGATGGACCATGCAGGTCTTTTTCTGCCATCATCTACTATGTTACTATGTATTTTCACAGCCACTGCTCGATGAAGTTCCATAGATCCTGTTCGTTTACAGTTTCAGGTAAGCCTACAATTCGGAGATTGTTTCGCCTTCCCCTATTCTCTTGGTCATCGACTTGTTGCATTAGAAGTGCGCATTGTTTCTCAAGCGCCAAAATCTTCATGTCCGCCGTCTCAGCATGATCCACCTGGCGCGAGATACGGTCCTCTGCCTATTGGATACATGCGCCCTGCCGCTCCAAGGAGTCCTGAATTTGACCCTCCGACACTTGCAGCTTAGTTTGTCCTCAAGCACTGTCGATATCTGTTGCACTAAGTCTTTAGTGGTCTCCGCTGAGAGACTGGCCAGTGGAGGACTCGCTTGCGTTGCCACCATCTTGAGGCCCAAGTTCTGTGCGCGGTGCCTTCCTGTCCGCAGGGTCTTTGCAGGCATAACCCCCCTGCTCTACCGTTAAAATGAACTTGAGCTCGGTCACAGGGTGCACCAGGACTTAGTCTTGCTGACCAGGACCTTCTAGCCCCGCATAGGGAAGTTCTCGCAGGTAAATTACATGATTTTGGGGTGGCTGGAGCAGAGCTTGGCCAAGAGACATTCGCTCAGCTAAAGAGCATCACGTGACCCCCCAGACGCTTGTAAGCAGCTGGTAGGATTGTATGCGGGAGATGAGCATTGAAGCCTGGTACATCTTCCTCCCCAAAGAATCCAGGTTTCTATCTTCCTTGCCTGGGGGCGCCGAGGCATAGTCCCTAGTACTCCTGGCTCGTTAGAGAGCAGACTCCACCACCATAGAATTGTGAGGCAACTGAGGCCTATCAAAACCAGATGTACCGTGGATCTGATACTGGGTGTCAATCTTCTTGGGCATAACAGGGACTGACAGAGGGGACTCCCAGTTCTTGACGAGGACTTCTTCGAGTACCTCGTGGAGAGGTGAAGTCAGTCTCCTTAGAAGGAGGTGTATAGTCCAGGACCTCGAGCATCTTGGTCCTGGGCTCATCCTCCACTTCCAAAGGAAATGGAATGGCCTCAGCCATTTCCTTAATAAAAGATGGAAATGAAAGGCTCTCTGGTGAAGAGGGGAGGGTTCAGAGGGAATCCCATAAGACTCATCTGAGGAAAAATATCTGGGATCCTCCTCTGAATCCCATGAGCGCTGCTCCTGGGTGTCGGACAGTATCTCCCTATGGAACTGCCGAGACCGAACCTGCCTCAGAGAAAAATAAAGGGAGAGACCCAACCAAAGTCAGGGGTTAAAAGCGGCCCGATGACACCAGAAAAAAATAAAATAAAATAAAACTTAAAACCAGGCAAAACGATTTTAAGGAAATTAAAGGAAGGGTAAAAACAATCCAATAAAAGGAGCCAAAGAAAAAGACGTAGAAAAATAGCTGGAAGGCACAAAATAGCTCTCAAACAACTAGGCGAGTGAGGAGAGGACAAAAAAAAGCAGCATCTTCTCCTCATGTGGAAAAAAAGAGAGCCAAGACCGTGTTCACGTGACAGGCGGGAAGGCACTCGTGCTCCACAAAGGTCTCTTTTTAGTTTTGGCAAAATGCTGGACTGGGTGACACGGATCGGCGGCACCCACTTGTGAGAAGATAGAAGCCCGCTTGTCCTCAAAGAATTATTCATTCACATTTCACTTTTATTTGATATACCACAAAATCATAAGGAATATCTATAGTTTAAGTGAAATGAAGAGGTGAAGAAATTCCAAGGAATAGACCTGGGTTACGAAATTCAAATTAAATAATATAAACAAACACTGCAATAGCTAATCGCTATGGAAGGAAAGGTGATGAGGAGAAACACAAGACTCACAAAGACATATAGGAAGGAAGGAGGGAGATAACAGCGGCTAACCAATGCTGCTGAAGACTCCCCATGCCACTAATCCAAAGGAAATGTTTGGATAAAGTCAGAAGTCTTTAAGGCAACCTTCAATTTTTCAAGAGGTTTCAAGATGGATGCTGAGGGGTAAATAAATCCAGAGAGAAGGTGCTATGACCAACAGCAGAGAAATGGTTAGGAACTGCAGAAGGACACTGTGACACTAGGATACCAGGCATCTAAATGGTACATCGACAGCAGATTAAAGTTAAATCAAATCAGTGCAGTGATGTGAGTACAGAATGCTAAGTTCCAAATTAGGAGTCACAACATTGTGGATAGTTCATTTAAATTTTCAGCTCAGTGTGCCATGGCTGCAAAACAAGCAAATTGGAATTATTCAAAAAGGGGTGGAAAACAAAACAGAATATCATTATGCCTCTGTATAGGTCCCTGTGGTACATCTGCACCTTGAATACTGTTTGCAGTTGGTCATTTCATCTCAAAAGGTATATAGCAGAGCTGAAAAGATTCAGAGAAGTAAGTGAGGGAGAGAGCGAGCGAGCGAGAGAGAAAAAGACAACCAAGAAAGGATTATGATGGAAGATTATAAAGTCACGAGTAGGATGGAATGGTCAAACAAGGAATGGTAATCTTTCAGACACAACAAGAGGACACTCCCTGAAATGAACAAAGTATAGAAAGTATTTTCTCCTGCAGTGCATAATTAAGCTGTGGTATTTGTTGATGGAAACAGTCAAAAGTGGGGTTCCAAAAGAGATCTGGGCAAGTTCCTGGAGGAAAAGTTCAAGTAAAATCATCAGCCAAGTAAACTTGGGAAAGCTATTGTTTATGCCTTGAAATAAGCTGAGAAACAGATCTACATTTGAGATCTGTAAAGACAGAATGCTCCACCCAATGTGCCTCAAACTGACTCAGCATAGCTTATCTTATGTTTGTGTAATTACATGCAGAACAAATTAACAGGGTCAGAAGTTAAAAGGTAATTACACTGAGGACCTAAAAATCAATGGAAGGAAAGTAGAAATGCGGAATAATCTAGAATAAACTTCCAAACCATGAATTACTGTATATACTAAAATACAAACTTATCCGAGCATAAAAGGGGAAAAAACTTGAAAATAAACTGGAGGTTTATATTCCAGTGTTTCTTCTCCCCCCTTCCCTGTGTTGTCCTGCATTTCTCTGTTTCCTCTTACCGTCCTCCCATGGCTGATGCTGTGTGAAGGAGGCGCAAAGTCTCTCAGGTCAGCAGCATCCCTGGATCACCAAGTCCAGGATGGTAGCTTAAGGTCTACCAGCTCCCGTCCCCACCAAAACAGGAAGTTAAGGAGCAGAAGCCAGCAGGTGTTAAGCATTCACAGATACTCAAAGCCCCTGCAAGGGCTGACTGTGATGCTCTCAGCCAAGAGAGTTACCACCCCAGACTCAGCTCCAGGGACACAGCTGACCTGAGGGACTCTGCTCTTCCTTATCATAGCGTTAGCCGTGGGAAGAAGGTAAGGGGAAAAAATGGAGGTCACTACAGGGGCTCAAATACAAAGCGAGAGGCAATTTTTGACCCTTTATTGGCAAAAATTTGTGTTTATAGTCGAGTATAAATGGTAACAATTTATAAATCTTGCTTCTAAGTCACAAATTGTTTAAATTCTGGATACACCCTTCTGACTGAGATACAAAACTCCCAGGCACCAAGTCACCCAGGTACCCAGCCCCAAGCATAAGAATAGCCACCACAGGCTGGGCTCAGGAACACCAGTCTCCCTCCAGCCTATCTGGCACTCTGGTGATACAGCAGTTTGACCTTATTTATGACAGCAGCAACAGTGATCAGACAGATGCAGCAGGAAAGATTGAGAGTCTCATGTAGTGGTTACAGCCCACAGCAAAAAAAAAAAAAAAAAATCTGGAAATTCTATCAATCACTTACTGCATGTGCAATTCCCTTAACGAACCCCTGCACAGATCTCTGCCCTTCAACCCTTCATTTAAGATCCCCACACGCACAGACTAAGCTCCTAAGGACAAGCAGGAGTGTAGAAACTGACACAGCTCTGCTTAGCATGTCCCTGAGCACCTGCAGCTCTGGTAACCCTTGTGAAGCTATAGTTTAATATAGCCTAACATTAAAAACAAACCATAAAGACAGGCTTATATATAGCATTGGCTCAGTCTGAAAGCAAAAATAAAAATGTCATGTTTTTATTTTAACCCTGATAACCCACAGCTGATTTACTGAAGGCAATGGTATAAACTGTTGTTCATTTATTGCTAAGTAATATACTTTGAAAATCTTAAGATGTTAAAAAAAAAAAGCACAAAATACAGAATACCTCTCCCTCTCAAAAACTAACAATGGAATTTCTAGCTCATTTGGGTTTCAGCACATAGGAATAAAACATACCTGCATGAATAGTCATTTATCTGTCTTCATCTCATTCCCAGTATGGCAGGTTTTAAACTCCACATCAAAGATATTTATTTATTTTGCTGTTTACTGTTTTTGGAGTATCACTCACTTTA
Organism: Microcaecilia unicolor; assembly: GCF_901765095.1. Classification (NCBI taxonomy): domain Eukaryota; kingdom Metazoa; phylum Chordata; class Amphibia; order Gymnophiona; family Siphonopidae; genus Microcaecilia; species Microcaecilia unicolor. The sequence goes on along the minus strand of NC_044041.1, from coordinate 105,416,736 downwards.
AAAAGGACGGTCGACTAGGGTGTGAAAAATAGAGTACCTGTTTCTGAGTTTAGTTTACACCTGTAGGGGTCATGACAGTAGTTTTGAAATATACCAACTGGAGAACTTGCCATCTAAAGAGACAGCTTTTGGAAAACTGGCAAACTAAAAAGTTGTGGAAAATTAGAAACCCCCATGAATGGTCACATCTTTAACCCAACAGAAGATTAAAACCCAATAAACTTATCAGTATGATCCCTCTTCATTTCCAGATCAGTTCTTTAGATCAAGAGTTTTTGAGCTTTGTTCTCTGTGACTACCACTATATAGAAAAGTTGGGGGAAAAGAATTGGCTTCTGCCTCAGTGTTACAACCTGTTTTCTTTTCGCTACACAAGGCAGTATGGACCCCATTGTGGCAAAGCAAACTAGGGGATGCGAATGTGAGCCTTTGGTTTTGTCATACCAAGATTGGTACACACGATTACGATGTGCCCTAACCTTGCTGGATACTGGCATGTGCTCTGAGAGTGAACGCCACAAATTATTAATTATAACCTGATTGTTCATACAAAATTCTTGATTTTTCTGTCAACCTGCCTCCCCAATTCTCTAAGGATGTCAAACATCTTTTTGATATTCTAATAGTAGTCGCTTCAGTAACTATCCTTAAGAAATGGAAACAAAATTCTATGGTAACTTTTGTTTTTGGTGGAATTCTGTTTGCCTGATAGTGAAATATGAACACAGGATTATGGAGAAGAGTGAAACGGTGGACAGATGCCTAAGAATTTGGCAACCTCTACTGGATTTTTGCCTAGAGAACCCATTTATTTTTAAATTCTATTATTCTAGATGATCAAGAGACTTGGTCAGTAAGATTTATTTCTTATCATGACCTACTTGTTATCTGGTTATTGTTATACTGTTGCTTTGTTCTGTTTACCTTGCTATTTTTTCTCTTGTAAAATCAATAAAGATTATTGGACCAAAAAAAAAAAAGAAGATTAAAAACCCAAAGCTTAGATCTCTAAAAGGAAAGCTAAATGTAGCTGCATCAAGATGTTATCTGGAGTGTGAAATAGAACACAAGGGACATGTTCTGGGAAATAGGTTTTCAGTCTGCCAGCCGATAAACCTGACAAGAGAAACGTCTGCCCACAAGCTGTCACCTATCCTATTAGTGTTCACATATTATAGTTGCCTGTTTGCAACAGGGGCTCTCTGCAGACAGCATTGAGGAATGCAAGCACACTCCAGGTGATGTCATTCAATGGACCCCGAACCTCTCTGATCACCACTTCACTCTTTGATGATCCTTCAGTCTGTTTTATCTGCGTGACATGCAAACAGCTTCCTTCGCACCTCCAGGCTCTCCTCAGCGCACACATATTTTGTTGGATCAGCCTCTGCAACCGCATTCCTTTCTAACCACGACTACCATTTCTTACCTTTACTTTCACTGCGTGATTTGAGTATATCACCGGCAATTTCCCCTACAGTACCTCAGTTTTCCTCTCAGACCCCGTATCCTGCACCGGACAGAACAAATTCAGCAGGTCAAGAAACTACAAAGCATACCACAATCACGCACCACACAACTGGGGGGCTCTGGAGTCATAGTCTCGCTTAATTGAGACCACCCCCCCCCCCCCCTCCACCTCCTACTGTGCCTTCCATTAAAGCGCTTCAGAACAAAAAGAAAAGAAAACACTTCCCGACAAGGGTAAAGGCAAACTTCTGCTTCATACAATAAAAGACCTGAAGAAACCACATTGGATTTCTCATCCTATCAGAGGCGTTGACAGTTATTGTTAACTGCTCTGATAGTTCTCTTGAAGAACAGTATATCAAATATTAATAAAATGTGAAACAAAAGTTCTCTCATAATTCCATGCCTCTTAACTCAGCAGACCCTATGACATCTAGCTCAATTTCTCAAGTAGCTACAAATACCACCCTTATCAAGCTTCTCAGGTATTTTGCACAGGACAATTCTTGTCACTGCATCTCAAAAAAGATATAGTGGAATTAGAAAAGGTGCAGAGATGGGTGACGAAAATGATAAAGGGGATGGAACGACTTCCCTATGAGGAAATGCTGAAGCAGCTAGGGCTCTTCAGCTTGGAGAAAAGACGGCTGAGGGGAGATACAATAGAGGTCTATAAATAATAAGTGGAGTAGAATGGGTAGACGTGAATTGTCTGTTTACTCTTTCCAAAATTATTAGGACTAGGGGGCATGTGATGAAGCTACAAAGTAGTAAATTTAAAACGAATCAGAGAAAATGTTTCTTCACTCAACGTGTAATTAAACTCTGGAATTTGTTGCCAGAGAATGTTGTAAAGGCAGTTAGCTTAGTGGGGTTTAAAAAAAAAGGTTTGGACAGCTTCCTAAAGAAAACGTCCATAGACCAATATTAAAATGGACTTGGGAAAAATCCACTGCTTATTTCTGGGATAAGCAGCATAAAATATTTTGTACTTTTTTGGGATCTTGCCAGGTATTTGCTCTGCACCACCATTTTCAATATTATGAATGGTGATGCTCTGGCTTATCTATGCAACTGGATAACTTGCTTTTATAATGGCCCTGATCATAGGACTTGCAATCAGATGTTATGTTTTCTATCAGTGAGGCAGATCAAATCATATAGGGTTACAGGACAGGATTTCTGCTATTTTTACTGCCAAACTGTGTGTTTATCAGCCAAAGAGATTGTTATGTTCCATGAATTCAGCTATTCTAGATGTGCCCACTTTTCAGGATGTTAGGTTGGAGGAATTTTGGCACTTAATTTTTTTTTTTTATATTGCAGGTCTGCAACTTTGGAATCAGCTCCCTTCATGTATTAGAGATTTGCAGGAAATGAGTGGCTTCAGGAAACAGTTAAAAACATTTTTGCGTCGTCCGGCATAAAATGCAGACTGATGTTTACTGAGATCTTTGTGGTGGGGACTTAGTTGTATTTCCTTTATATGTTAAGTATGAACTGTATTTTTTATCCTGACTAGTTTATGTTAATGGCTTAGTTACGTACCGTGTTTCCCCGAAAATAAGACACTGTCTTATATTAATTTTTGCCCCCCAAAATGTGCTAGGTCTTATTTTCAGGGGCTGTCTTATTTTTCAGGGAAACATCGGGGTTGGCCCGCCCGCCCTCCGTCGCTCGCGGAACTAACCTTAAACGCCTCCTTTCACCTTCGCAGCAAGCAGCAGCAGGGCAAGGCCACTCCTTTCTTCCGTGTCCTGCCCTCGCCTGACATAACGTCCGCGAGGGCAGGGCACGGAAGGAAGGAGAGGTCTGCCCTGCTGCTGCTTGCTGCGAAGGTGAAAGGAGGCAGTTCCGGGTGGATGGAGGGGGGGCCCGGCAACCTCGGGTGGAGGGGGCTGCCTTGTCCGGCTCCCAGCAGCCCTGCTTTCAAACAAAAATTTGCTAGGTCTTACTTTCGGGGGGAGGCCTTATATCTACCAATTCAGGAAAACCTCTACTAGGTCTTATTTTCGGGGGATGTCTTACTTTCGGGAAAACAGGGTATTGAATCTTCTTCTTATGCCTGTGCTTGTACTCTGACTAGACTGGATTAAGTGGAATATAAATTTTTACATGAATACATAAACTCACTGCCTTTTCAGATTCGTTCACTTACAAACTACATGGTATTTAGAAAGACTTTATAAAACCTTATTTCATAAATATGTACTACTCAAAAATTAGATAATATTGAACGCTAAGTTTATAGTTCCTGGAATGTTGGTTTATCCAGTCTCTTGAATTTGTGTAATCCGCATAGAACTGTTAAGGTACTTGCAGGAAAAAAAAAAGTACTGTGTAACTAACATAACAAGAATGCAAACTGAACATATAAAAGATCCCTTCCTCTACTTACTCCACCAGCACTGAGACGAATGGAATGTCGCTAAAAAGTATTACCAGCACCAGATTGTGATCAAAACCATCTGTAGTCTTAGTGACAGCCTTAATAGTAAAGCCACAAAATCTCAGATCTATGGTCCAACAGGGAAGAAAAATAAGGTTTGAGATTTCAATGCCGATCCTCAAGATCATAGCTCAGCAACTTCAGATACACCAGCAATCCAAATGAACAAATGGAAGATTATTCTACTTCTACATTTTAACCTCCCCACATCAAGCTGCATCCCTTCTTCTAAATCTCCAAGAAGCCACATACTCTCATACGATCAATATACAGCGACTCTGATACTGCTTCCAGAGCAGCTGCAGCAGCTATTGCTGCTCACTGCACAGCCTGGTTAAAAGCATCAGGCTTTAGAAAAGATCTTCGTGATGGACTATCTCCCGTACAAGATGTGTCCGTTAGTCTTTTTGGGGAGAAAGTTCAAAGATGCAGTATCTCAAGTGAAGGATCATTCTTCAACATTTAGAGAACTCTATTCGCAGCTACAGGAAGCCAGTGTTCCACCCAAGAAACAGTAATAGCAATACAAAAGACCACAGCAATACAAGTACTTCCAATAGTTTTATCCAGATGTTATCAACCTTACCCAAGAGTGCAAGTTGCAAATACTACCAGCAGCCCCATCTTCCAAATCTTCTCCAGCTTTTTGACTATCCCTTTGGGTGGCAGGCTTTGACACATTTTCAAATCACTGCCAACCCATTGCATTAGATCATTGGGTACTTAAGATTATTTCCCAAGGTTAGAAGTTAAATTTCTCAAATCACCACTACAGCAAATTCCTTTGTGCAACCCACTACTTCCTTCGTATATCAATTCACACTTGCAAGCAAATGCGATTGAGGAAGTACTAGCACACCTTTAACATGAAGGTTTCTTTTCTTTTCCTCATTCCTCCCCCCCCCCCCAAAAAAAAAAAAAAAAAAAAAAAAAAAACAAGAGGCTTACACTGTATCAAAAAAGAAAACTTCAGAAGCTACCATTCTTCCACTCCTGAATCACAATTGGCTTGCTGCCCACATCCAAGTAACTGGCAGTTTCTAAAATTCACTTTCCTTCAGCACCAAGGGTTTTCACAAACTATCTAGCTGTCATGGGTGCAGATAATCGAAAAGAGGGCCACTACATCTTTCCATATCTTCATGGCTAGCCGATCTTTCAGTTTGCTGCCCTTCACACCTCAAATGCTACCATCACTACTAATCCCCACAAAAGCTCTGCAGTTCACTGAAGCTGGTTCAGACACTATAGCTAACAAGGGCTTTTTTGCCAGATGACAAACTCTTCAGACTCTTGCTTACATGTTGTTTCACATATACACTGCTTCAGCTCACACCTTTCTACATCTTCTTGGGCACACAGAAGCAACGATATATGTAGTTCCCTTAGTAGACTGCATATGCTTCATCTTCAATGGCATCTAAAAATATATTGGAAGACGTCTTTAACCCCTCAGCAAGGTGGGGGGGGGGGGGGGGGAACCGAATGACAAGCAGGGTACACTTTTCGCTGAAGTTTTCTGGCTTCTTGTTTGAATCTCACTGTAGGATGTTCTTTTCAACCTCATCTACCACATCTAATTTTAACAGATGCATCCACTGTAGGATGGGGAGCTCAAATAAGGACTCAGAGTCCATGGAACAAATACGAACAAAATATACACAAATCTTCTAGACCTCAGAGCTGTTTTCAATGCACTTTGAGCTTTTGGGCCTTGGATTTGTTACAGTATTGTTCTGGTCAGAAGAGACAATCAGGTGACCATGTTTTACATAAAAAAGTCAAGTCTGGACCTGGAGTATCCTTTGCCAGTCAGGTTTTCAGGATATCCACAATTAACATGCATGAAAGATTTGCATACAATGGAGGCAATGTATGCAAATCAAGTTCATGCATATTCATTGTGGACATCCTGAAAACCTGACTGGCAAGGGGTACGCCAGGACTGGACTCGGGAAACACTGCTATAGACCAACCACTTGGTCATTATCCTATGTTGCTGACACAGGAAGATGGATGGGTCTTGCATCCCAATCTCAAGGCTTTGTCCCAACAGCCTTGAAATTAAGTGGAACTTAATTGAACCTCTATCATACCCACGAAAACAGCACCTTGGAGATCTTGTCAGGCTAAAAAACAACACACATAAAACACAGAATCTCAAAATGAGGACCCCCAATACCTACCCTCTGACAATCCTTACATATCTGCCCCACCTTTCAGTTCATGCTCACTAGAAGCAAAGCGTTCAGAATAGTAAAGATATTGAGTGGCATGAAAGTATTCTTTCAAGGCAGCCTGGCTCCTGAAGAAGCTGCCTAAGGTGAAACTGAAGGCTCCTTAGAACTCATAAGCAGCCTTGAACAAGATAAGTGCATTATCAGTATAATATAAAGATAAAAATGGTTTGCTATTGCCACTGCAAATGTTATAATAAGTATTTAGTCACTATAGTTTTTTGAAATATAAAATTAAAAAAGGGGTTTTGTAGCCCAATGATAGTGAAACAAAAATGGAAGAAGGCTTGTCATATGCCTAATATAAGGCTATGAAGTCACTGAAGTCTTTCCCCCCCAATTTTGAAAAAAAAATGTAATTGCTTGATAAGAAGATAACTTTGGAAACGTGTGTATTACTATATGTTTTAATCATTCGAGTAGAAGGTGTCTTATGAAACACTATCAGTCAGGCTACGTCTCGCGGCCATTTCAGCTCATTATTGTCTCCTTTAGGTAAATCTCTCATTACCCATCCTATTATAACTCACTTCATGAGAGGCCTCTTCCAGCATAGGATCTCAATGTCATATTGGCCAAATTCATGAAGCATCCATTCAAGCCCCTGGGAGCAGCTTCCCTTGAAACTATTAACATGGAAGACTATTTTTCTAGTCGCCATAGCTACTGCAACATGGGTAAGTGAATTTCAAGGCCTTGCTTATTATCCAATATAAACCATTTTTTTCCATAACTGAATACATCTTCACACTCATTCAAAATTTCATCCAAACAAAACCATGGTTCTTCTGGCCACCTTATTCATCACAGGCTGAAACTGCCTTTCACCCTCTTGACTGCACACAAACTCTACTCTACCTGCACTGAACAAAAGACTTCAGAACATTTTACCCAGCTGTTCATGTCATAATCCCAATAAGCCGGATTCAACTATTTTGAAAAGAACCCTAGCGCATGTATTTCCTTTTACTGTTCACTTCAAGGCATGGAACTTCAGAGACAGATAGGGCTGCACAAGCTTCATGCATAAGCCCCTCCATAGCTAATCTTCAAGCAGCTTCCACTGCAACTTTTTGATCAAGCAGTTCTACACAATCTACTTGCATGTTAACTGTTGAATATCATTTTCATCCTCCAGCTGTTTTTTTTTGTTTGTTTCTGGGCCACTTAGATAGAAAATTTGTTGTGGCCCTCAGCTAGGGGACTCACCTGGAGTGTGCCTGCATTCCCCATTGCTGTCTGCAGAGAAATCAAATTTGTTCATCTGTAACAGAAGTTCTCTGTTACAGCAGAAGAATGCAGCCAAACCCACCTTCTCCCCATGCTTAGATATGGATTGAAGGAACATCACACAGCAAGGTGGCATAGGAACCCCTGCGCATGCTCAAAAAAAGTAAAAAACAAAAAACAAAAACACAAAACCCTCTGAGCTACTGGTGGAATCCAGCACATGGGCTTTGTTAGATGACATCAACTGGAAGTGTAGAAGCATTTCCTGGTGGTCTATGGAGAACCTCTGTTACAGGTAAGGAACTTTGTTTTCTCCACAGAATGCAGGGAAATACAGCCATGAATGGTGGTGATATCCCTTCAATGACGGCGGTCTTGCAGATAAGATAGCATTTAAAAAAATAATTCTCCTTGTGTATATGAGGGCTCCTGCGGCAGCAACTGCTTCCACAGGACAGTCCATATCATAGCTCTAAATGAGGACCCAGTGAGTGGTGCCAGAGAAGGGGAAGTGGGAGGAAGAGCATGGTTGCATTTCCCTGCAGTGTATGGAGAATCCCTGTTACAGGTAATTAACTGCATTTTCTCCAACAAAAGCAGGGGAAAATGCAGCTATTACTAATGAAGACTGTTGTGAGGAGGCTGTTGCTGCTGTGAAAATGCTAGTGTGCACAAGCAGCGAGAGTTTTTAAAACAAAGCTGTCATTGAGGGACATCACCACACCACTAGTCAAGGCTGCATTTTCCCTGCTGTCAGAGAAAAGCATTATCCAACACACTTCTTCCTGGGTTACAAAGCCAAGCCAAGCCTGACCCAGCCAGAGGTGCAAACGTTTTCAGGTTCTACATCCAAGGCCACTAATCATGACATCTTATGAACAGGTACATCTGAAGAATCAGGCTGGAATTAAAAGAGCTTCTCTTCTTGTAACAAGAATATGACTACTTTACTTACTGGGTCTCCTTCCACCACTTCCCCATTCTGGTTCTTAATCACCATGACGATTTGTGCCTGGAAAGTGATAATCAAAACAGGTCCCTGCTCCATCATCTTCCCCATTGCCAGCTGCAAGAAGAGAAAACCTTCAGGTGAAGCACAGGGAGAGACAGTTAACTTGTTCAAGGTCTTATAGAATCAATGACAAAGCTGGTATTAGAGTCACAGGAAGAAAAAGTGACTCATCCAAGCTCTCTCAGAGAGCCGGTGACAAAAGTTAAGATTAGGGGAGCTGTAATGACCCGGATTAGAACTGTGCCACAAGGTGACAATATGATTTACCAAGGTTATGTAAAGTCACCTTTAGTGGCAGAGGAGAAGAGGGAAGAGAGATTCAAATATGTCAAAGATATACATAATACATAAGAAGCAAACTTTTATTCCATAAAAAAGGAACTTCCAGAATAATAGGCCATAATACAAAGCTGCAAAGGAGTAGACATACAAGTAACATGATAAAAATAAGATAAATGCATGGAACAACCTCCCAGGCAAGAGTCTATTGTTTTGCTGCTGGGGAGTGTAATAAAGCTTTAAGAGTATTGCTTTGCAGCTGGAAATATGAAAGTGCTATTTCTTTGACTGTTAGCAGTCAAATGGTATAGGAATAAAGTACACCAATACTTTGTACCCAAGGTGTGACCATCAGCTCAAATTTTCTAAAACTTCATGGCAAGTTTTTCTTTGAAAAGCAGATGCACAGGTTACAGCCTGCCCATGAAACTGCAAACGATACCTTGACTACACACATGATTTTCCTAACATGCCCTCTCTCCCCAACCTAGCTGAATGTACACAGGCTATGGCAAAGGAGTACAGTTTTCAGACAGGCCAGGCCTTTCACATAACACACCAGCACCACCTCTTCACTTCTATTAACTAGTTTCTTCTAAAAATTGACTGAGCCATAATCAGAATCAAAGATCTTTATATATTTGGTTGCGTATATACCTTTAAGCTTGAGAACAAAGGCAAAAATAAAACAAGATATTCAAAACCAATGCAGGAGAAATCTACATACATTAGATACTAGGTATATACCAACTGATCATACATATTCATTGCAGATACAGTGCAATCCACTTAAGTGCAAGGGTCTGGGACCAAAGAAATGCATGCAGTTAACCGGAGCGTGCACTTAACCGTTGTGACCCAAAGAAGCTTGACATCTGATAAACGTATGTACAGTACTGTTTATTATTATACGTACGGTATACAGTCTCCGTTAACTGACATTAGGCTTACTTGAAGTAATCAGTTATAGTCCTCTGTACACTAATGGGTCTGTGAGTTCCATAGACTACGTCTGCCAGACGGTAAAAACTGTCATAGCACTGACATCCAGTGGCCTCCAGATAGGCCCGCACGGTGTTCAAACTCTCCAGTGCTCTTGCAAAAAAGTGAGAGGAAGTTGTTGAATTTCATCAGCATGTGTCTCGCTGCTCATTTCATCATTTGTTTCATCATCAGCCGTTGCCTGCGTGTAGGCGCATATCTCGACATCAGTGCTGTCGTCAGCTGTTTGTAGATCATAATCAACAGCTACGTAGTGATGAAACTCCTCTTCAGTAACACCGGCTGGGATGTCAATAGCCTGTTCATCTGACAAGTTTGCAACAGCTGCATCTGTGTCGTCCCTCTCCACATTCCTAACAAAGCTTGCCCGCTTGTAGCAGTTCACAATGGTTGCCTGTGTAACATGATTCCAGGCTTCTTTCTGCATATGTAGGGACTCCAACAGTGATAGATTACGAGCCAGTTCAACAGCACGTTTATCCTTGCCAGTCTGGTCATCCATAACGCTCAGACGATGTAGCACAAGAGCCCAATAACGTTGTTTGAAATTGGCTTTTATGCCCTGATCCATAGGTTGGATCAGAGAGGTAGTGTTTGGTGGCAGGAAGACCACCTTGACGTTAGACAGCCTGACATCATCACTGTGTGCAGCACAATTATCACAAAGCAACAAAAACTGACGCTTTTGTGCCCGCATTCTAGTGTCTAACTTCTTTAGCCACTGCTTCCAAATTTCCCCACTCATCCATAAATTTGTGTTGGCCTCATATGACACAGGAAGTCGCTTAACATTCTTGAAGCAACAGGGCTGTTTGCTCTTTCCAATGACGAGTGGTTCCAACTTCTCACTCCCATCCATACTGCAGCAAAGGAGGATCGTCAGTCGGTCCTTCGACATTTTACTTCCTGTAGTTTCGGCTTGTTTGAATGCAAGTGTTCCATCAGGAATCGCTCGCCAGTAGAGACCGTTTTTGTCAGCATTGAAAATGTCACGAGGTGCAAACTCATTCAAGATGGTAGGAAGAACTGAAACAACCAATTTTCAGCACCAAAGTCATCAGCGTCTTGTTTTTCACCATGCTGTTTCTTGAAATTTATGTTGTTCCTCTCCTTCCATCTTTCCAACCATCCAACAGTGGCTTTGAATTCAGTTAGTCCAAGACTTTCAGCTAGCTGGTTAGCTTTCTCCATAAGCTGTGGACCACTGAAAGGAAACTGTCTGTCTGCTCCTGACTTGAGAAAACCACCGAAGAGCATCTTCTGCATCCTCAGCTTTTTCCGCCCGTTTACGGTGTGGATTTGTATTGTTTTGCCAGTCTTCCAGAAGCTGGTCTTTCTGCTTCAAGGTACGTGAAATTTGACTGGGATTGACACCACATTCTTCAGCAATAGATGCTTGACTTTGTTTTCTAATTTTTTAAGAACTTCTATTCATTCAGCTAGTGTTAAAGTCTTAAAGTTGCGCGCCGCTGCCGCCAGTGTACACTCAACATTCTTTTGCTTATTCTGCCTGTGGTAGATAAACAGAGCATGCGCTTATCCGACGCGCACTTAAATGGAGTGCACTGTATTTTGAAAACCCGACTGACCGCAAGGTCATCAAGAGGTTTGGGAAGCTGTGAGCTTGACAATGCATTTCGAGAACCTACTTGGCATGAATCATCGGTGTTGTGCTCTGAACATCAGAGGAAGCCTGTAGAACTCTCCTCAGTCTTGGGCCACTGCTACCAATACCCTCTCTATCCTGTGTTAATCATGTGTGAGTTGTTACTATTAATACCACCTCATCTTGTTCTTAACCCTGTGTTATCAGATCATCACCATTACTGATTTGATATTCTTCAGGTTTAAAGTGTTGACTCACATCAATGTTGTCAACGTCCAGGATCTTGGAATGAAAGTGCAGTCCCATAGCCTTGGCTTGCTGGATCGGCTGAGCTAGCTGGCTGTATGTCTGAGAACGAGATAAGACAAAACCATGTTACACACCTAAATAAAAACCTCCCAAAGCAGGAAGATCCCCCTCCTCCAGCTGCTTAAATCCACAGAATGAACTATGCCACAACCCAGACACAAAGCACATGAGATATGTATAAATCTATGGTCAATAAGATGGTGGACCACTGTGTAACTCTTAAGATGCCTGCCTTTTTTTTCTGTGGAGCAGAGTTTGCCAACTCTGTAAAACAACAAGGTATGGTCTGACAGTATTTCAGTATAATCTTATCTTAATATTCTACTTGCAAGCACAGCAACAGGGAGGAGTGAAGGAGGTTAAGCCCTAGGACTATTCTGTGCAAAGATTTATGGTTGGAGGTCATGAGACTGGTTTTGCTGGAACAAGTAAATCAAATGTTTTTAGATAAGGGGGTCATCAACTGAGACAGCAAGAGCTGAAACAGCATACATAGTTAAAAAAAAGTATAAAAGGAGTGGTTTATTGCTACAGAGGCAGGACTCTTGCTAGCTCTGTGTAGCGCTTTTTTGCTCCAGGCTGGTAAATTCCTCCACAGCAACATAGAAAGGAAAAAGACTATTTGTATGTACTACTTATGAATTGTAGTTGGCAAAGCAGTAATTAGATGTCTATTTTCCTATTTCATCCAGGGAATAAATGTCTGAAAGTTTAGCCTTGCATCTTGCAGCCTGTCTGATAAGGGGCCATAGGTATAAGGTTAAACACAACCAAGGAGTTTTTCTCCAAGCAAAGAGAACTTCTCGAAGGCTGAAGTGTAGTCCCCTCCCAGGGGCACAGACATTATCCTAACTAAGGTCCCTTTCTTCCGGTTCTCATCAAGAAGCCTTCCTGTATAGCCTCATGTCTTCCTTTAAAGAGGCCATCATTCACAGCACTGTACTCTTTCCATCTCTTAATCAGGGAACTGTCACGTATAGTCTCTCTCCTTCATCCCTCCCATCCACTCTCACCAGGAAGTCAGGATGCAGATCTTACTCCTTCCCATTTTGATCTCAAAGATTAACATTTACACAGTTTTTATACCAACACACGGCATAAACCAGTAGCTCTCAAACCTATCCTAAGGAAACACCAGCCAGTTGGGGTTTCTGGATATCCCTAGTGAATATGAATGACAGATTTGTGTGCCTACTAATTCCATCAGATGCAATCTCTCATGCATATTCATATTGGATACGGTGTGTGGAGATATATGTGGGACTGCAGACTTTTTGAACCAGGGACACATGCAGGATTGAGGAAGTTGAAATAGAGCACTGAAGATAAATGAATAGTGGTTTATCCATAGATATATGATGGACACATGTTGAGAAATAATGAGGGGTGTTCATTTAAAGAAGAATATGACTTTTTCGATAGAAACATCAGTAATTCTTTTGAGTGTGTCAAAGGGTATAAGTCATGAAGCTTGTAAAGCAAAGCAGGCAGTTCCTACAGGTTTGAGTGTGGTATGAATGGTGTGTATACGGTGATGGTGAGGATAGATGTTGGATTATAATGGGAATATAAGAATTTTATTGCAATACTGTTTGTTTTCAATAAAACAACATCACTATTTATAGAGTGTAGTAGTTATTTGGATTTCAATGCATATTCATTAGGGATATCCTGAAACCCCAACTGGCTGGGGGCTCTCCCAGGACAGAGGAATCACTGGTTAAAGCCCCTTCTGTACGCTAAGACGGGACTTGAAAGAGATTAAAAACTTCACTATAATCCTACTCCAAAATTATACAGAAGGCCCAATCTTTGATATCTTTCCATCCTCCAACCAGGAGGATCTGGGCACTGCAGACACAGCTTGTAGCTGTACTTACTGCTTCATAGCACCAGTCTTTGAGAATATCCAGTTCACCTCTGATCATTGCCTACGAGAGAAGAGAGATAAAAATCAGATCCATAAATTCTGCTGCTGGCTCCTATCGCATACAGAATAATGTGTGAGCATGTGTGAATAAGTCTGCTAAGCTGATTGTTGTGCCAATTATGTGCTTGTTTGGATTAATGTAATCAATCTATATTTTTATTTGTTGTTACATTTGTATCCCACATTTTCCCACCTATTTGCAGGTTCACTGTGGGTTTACCAGATATTTTAATTCACATATTCCACTTGGATTAAAATACAGCAGCCAGAATGGTGTCTGAAAAATCATTCTCTTCTTAAAGAGAGCTACACTGGTAACCCTCAGGCTATTGAGCTCTGTTTCAAATGCTGAGTCTAGGAGCCAGCCAGGTGCCAAGACTGGGGACTACTATTTGGATAGTTTCAAATTTGGTGCTTATGTCAGGCCTTCCTCCTGCTGGGTCACCTGGGGTGATGTAGAGGCAGCATTCACAGCCTACATTAAGGAGTGGATGAGGATGTTAGTCATTCTTTAAGGGTGACTCCTTGCAGTCAGATTCAAAGCCCATTATTTTGGATTAAGCTCTAGTGTAGAACCTCTCAACCCTCTCCTGGAGGCACACTTTGCCAGTCAGGTTTTGAGGGAGTCCCAAATGCGTCACCCAAATAAGGGCACTGTGCAGCCTTTGTCAAATGTACAGTGCTGCGTGCGTCTGGTAGCGCTATATAAATGCTATTAGTAGTAGTAGTAGATGCTCAATATTTCTCTCTCTCCGCTGTCACCCTCTGCTGGGTCCCACATCTCCTGAAAAATTGGAGATCTGGAAGACAGTTGAGCAGAGAGGTACCTCACCTGAGGTTTTAAGCTCCAAAAAATTAAGTCTGATCAGGAGCAGAGATGATACTCAGAGTCCTTCTCACCTTCCTTCCCCTCCCCCTTGGTCACTGCTGTTTCCTTCCTTGCCCTGAAAGAGGTTTAAATAATTGAATGGAATTGCTTCCCACCTCAAACACAAATCAGAAGAGCTTTGTAGCATTTGTTCGAGGCTATACTAGTGGTTAGTAAAAACAGGTGGGAGTACATATCTGTACCTTGAGAAGAGCTTTTGGGTTGGTGATATGGTACGTGTGATGGATAACTTGGAGACAGTGAAGAGGCTGCAGGCTGGCCACGGGGAGTGGACGGATGATATGGCACCTGTGAGTGCTCCCTGTTTACCACGCAGTGCTTCTACCTGCTTCTCTTATCTATTTAAAGCAGCAGCCCTGATGATAAAATGAATGAAAACGAATTCAATTTGTAGATGGCATTGTACTGTCTTTTTTGTGTATGGTGTACAGCGCTGTGTATGCCTTGTAGCGCTATAGAAATGATAAATAGTAAATGATAAATAGTAGTAAGAGAGCGAGGGATTTCCTTCAGCTAGTCCTAGGGGAGCTTGGGTTACAGGCTGAGTGTTTAGGATGGCAAGAAGTGCTTCTTCCAGAGTGCTAGACCTTCAGTTACGTTGGATAAAACAGTAGGAAATCATTTTCGGGGCACACTTGTCTAGAGCCCCCCCCCCCCCCCCCAGTTTATTTTCCTTCAGAATTTATAACATTAAATCTAAAGCCAAGACAAGCCTTCAGCAAATCTGTGGTTTTGGTATGTGGTTGCAGGTGACGTCTTCCAATAGTACTTTCATATAGCTGGCCCAGGGAATTCGAGTTGCAGCTGCCTTCCTTTGCCAGTGGGAGCAGTGTCCTGAACGGTGTCTAGGCCACAGCCGTGGGCTCGCATAGTACTGTGGCTCATGCGCTTGAGGAAATCCTCAGGGTGCATGTTGAAGGAAGTTCCTAGTGGATCATGCTTAGCACGATCAGTGGGGGTTTTTTTTTTTTTTTTTTTAAAGTCCTGGCAACCTCTATTCAAGAGCTGACTGCGAAGAAGCCAGGACTCAACTTAACCAGTTACTTTTGGGCAAAGAAAAACAGACAAAAAAAAAAAAAAAGCAACACTTAGAGGTGCCTTGCACACCTGCAAGTCACAAATGTAAGCGGAGGAAGAGTAACCATCTTGGGCAGCCCTCTAAACTCACTCCAATCTCTGAACCTTTACCAATGCAGACCAGCTGCCTCACTTTATTGCTAATTCTTAAAGAAACTGTCAGTGGAATGGGTTTTCTCAAAGTTCGTTAATACTGTGACTGAAATCCTGCTCCCAGGTATGTTATTCTCCTCAGAATTTAAGAGGAGAGGACTCTATTTTAGTTCTCTGATGGAGCTCAGAGAGTAATAGAGATCCCTTTCCACTTCCAACTCTAGATTACCCAGTGGCATAGCAAGTGGAGGTCCTGAGCTCCTCTGGATGTTTTTTCAGTCAGGATTTGCAGTCTGCACAATCTCTAGCGCCTAGAGTTGGATCCCTACCAGAACAGCATATACACCCAGTGTCCATAAGGGCTGGCCTTTAATTAGTCTCATTCTTATGGAGAGCAAGGCTTCCTTTGGGAAAGGAAATGGGACCTGATATACTGCCTTTCTGTGGTTTTTACAACTACGTTCAAAGCGGTTTACATAGCATAGAAAGGTACTTATTTGTGCCTGGGGCAATGGAGGGTTAAGTGACTTGCCTAGAGTCATAAGGAGCTGAAGTGGGAATCAAACCCAGTTCCCCAGGATCAAAGTCCACTGCACTAAGCACTAGGCTACTCTATGCTCTGCAGTCCTTTGACATGGAGATTTCTTCTACCTGGGCCTTACCTTGGACATGGAGAAGATCTGAGAACCAGCAAGACCTTCTCTTTTTATTAAGGCATTCAGGCTCTGATTTAAGAGCAGCAAGCTTCGCCACAAGCAGGCCTGCACTTGGTACCCAAATAAGTGGGGAACAGCTATTCTGCCTGAAGGGGACTGCTAAGTTTCAACAGTTTTCACAGAGAGCACCATTCTAGGGGAAAGAAGTCTGTCCCAGCGGATAGTAGTATTCCTAGCTAGAATCCTTCTGGAAGCAGACTTTTTCATCTCACACCCTATCTTTTAAGTGAAAGAGTGAATATTCTAATGCTTGTGTGCACTGGATCCAGGAAGGCCCAGGCACAGCACTCTAAGATAATTTGAGGAATCAGATTCTGAATATCAGGATGTGCCATATGGCCTCTTTGATTTCTTGTGATTTCTGCAGGAGGTGGGCTACTAATAACTAACTTCAGATATTCCCCTTTTATTGCTTAGAGAAGAGGACTGCAGTTTCCTCTCACAACATAAGTCTTAGCACATTTCCTTCAAAAGCAAAAATGCTCTTCAAACAAGATCTGTAAAACCTAGGAAATACCTTGTAGGAGTCTAAGCTTATAGTTCCTAAAACAAAAGAAAGTCCCCAGAGTTCTTGAAGAGATAAAATAGATTGCAGAAAGGGTGAGGTACAAGCTGGGCCATTACAGCTACTACCACTGTTCCAGCTTCCAGTTGCACCAGCTGTACTTTCAAAATGGTAGTAGAGCAGGCAACTGAAGTATCAATCTCTGAGATAACAAGGACATCCTAGGGCTTCATTTTTCTCATGGCTGGGCAGGAGACTGCCTTTCTGCCTACAACCATTGTGTCCTTGTACTGGTGGCAGTTATGCATGCTATGCTACAGATCCTTCTATATCGAAGAGTAATGAAATTGCTTCCAGAATTGTCTGGAGATCCAGAATCCATTACTTCAAAACGGAAACCCAGATCAGTAATAGTAATTATATGGCTGGGACTTATTCTAACAGCCTCCTAACCTTAGGCTTTTCTCCTTGTTTCTTTTGAGCCACCACATTTCTTTTTGGTTGGCTGGCATATTACCTTTGGCCTTGGACAACTGCTCCCAAACAGTTCTCCAAAACAGTATATTGGTTGTACCTTTTATTTACCAAAGAGAATTCAGAGTGCATCTAGTTGTTTTGAGCCAGTGCTCTTTAAGATACCAAAGAGATAGCAGTCTGAGTACTACACTTCTTCCAATCTCTTGGCTGTGTGGTCAATATCTCCTAGGACAAGCTAGTTTCCGGTTGAGGCCTACACTTCTTAGGTAAGAGATTTGTCACCAAGTCACTAAGGTGCTCATTTTCAAAGCACTTAGACACACAAAATACCATAGGCTACTATGGTACTTTGTATGTCTAAGTGCTTTGAAAATGAGCCCTAAGTGTTCCTATGAGTATTCCAATCTAACTCTACATCTGGTTGCTTCTGCGCCTCATGAAGCCAGACACAGGTGCTGGAATCAATGACAATGTTCATAAATTTAATTTTGTGGCCTTAGGCTCATATGAAGTCTTTACAAAGTTCTCTGTTCTCTCACTGGTCACTATACTCCTAGAGCTACAAATGTAGTCCTGTACTTTTTTTCCATCCTGAGAAGAGTTCGATTCTGCTACTTAAGACGTTGGGACTTCCATCCTTTCAACCCCCTAGAATGTCTTGGAAGAATCTTATCTTTATGAGATTTTTCTTGGTTTCTCTCTCTTCTTATAAGAAAATTTTGGGCTACAGGTTTTAACATGCACAAATCCCATTCTTTGGCTCACAGAAGCAGGAATGCCAATTAAACAATTCTGTCCTTTCTTCCAAAGATGATGTCTTCATACAGGTAGAACAAACCTTTACTTTTGCTCTATGACCATTGGATACTTTAGAAGTACATTGAAGTGACCAACCAGTTTCCAAGGTTAGGTAGACTGAAGTTTCTCTTTGCAGATTTGCCACGGTAATATTTTGTCAGAATATCTATTTTCAAAAGGAAGCAACCTCTAAAGGTTTGAAAACTTTTTAATCAGAAATGTTTTGACCTTGTGGGCAGAGCTGCAATTGATACTTCTGATTCACAACTGCAAAACAGTGATATAGTTCCTTCTTACTTTTACAAAGCACCATTGGCTCCAGGTAGGAGCACAACTGTATACTGCATTTGGGATGGAAATTATTCAGGCCGAGATTTTGGAGTCCCACCTATATCGAGAACTACTTTGCTACATCCTACAGATTCTGGACTGGTCTGGTGAGGGTAAGGAAAGAGAAATTAGGTCTTACCTGCTAATTTTCTTTCCCTTAGTTCCACCAGACCAGTCCAGAGGCCTTCTTAATATATTCCCATTTGTTAAACCACTTTTTACTATTCTTTAATACTGCTCTTTTCACTCTTATCAAACTCTTCTAAGGTTCAACATTTAAATTTCTCTAACAATTTTTTTCCACTGGCCACATGTTAAGTGTAAACCCCCTAGTCGTGGAGCAGGTAAATTATAATAATTAACGAAATAAATATATGAATGTCACAGTTTCAAATAGGGTTCCCAAATAAACTCCACACAACCAAGGGATTTAACAAGAAAAGAAATATTAAAGGTTTATTAAATGATAAAATAAATAGAAACACTTGTTGGTTATGTTCCTAAATGTTGGTACCAATTTTTAAGCTTTGATGGTATTAAATAAAGCTAGTGCAAGGTGTTAAATACTTTGTGGTAAGTTACAAAGGAAATAAAGACAATAACATGTTCAAAATTTCAATCACAGTTAACAAGACCCCAACCCCACTTCTGCAATAACACAAAACATCCCAAACATGTATACAGCTCTAATTATTGCACTCAGATCTGATATATATATTTTTTCAGTTGGTGTGCACACAATAATGTTACTGGTATATCAAAATCTTCGCTAGCATCGCTGCTTTCTTGCGTTGGGTACCTTGGTCTTCTCTACATCCACGTCTCCTCAGTTGGCGAGGTCAGCTCACTTGCTCAGGAACTCCAGGGTACCTACTGCTCTGACTCAAAAAAAAAAAACTCAAAAAAGGAAAACCCTGACTTTCTGTGGAACTTGTGGACTACCTAGATTCAAATAAAAAGATAAGCAGGGGAAATTCCGATCTCAACCGCCCAAAACATGACCCTTTTTCTTTTGCTCTGCTATACCACTACCCTATAATCACACTGGTGGACTGCTAGACTAAATCCCATAAAGGCAGGCAGACTCTTAAATGCACACGCTCCCAGTGCTCAAGGACAGGCTTAGGCTGGACAGTTTTCTTCCCAGGACAGGCTTCTGTCTGTATTTATCCTGAGGCAGGCACTCAAAGAAAAAGTTCCTTTTTAGTTTGGGCACTCAGTGCAAGGGGGGGGGGGGGGGGGGGGAGGCTGTCTCTCTCTTCTTGTGGGGCTTCTTCCCTCTCCGGATAAGCCTCTTCTTTACAGGACAGACAGTCTCACGGCCGGCTTTCTCCTCTCTGGACAGGCAAACACACACAGAGGGATGCGCTGGGGGAACTTCTGGGATTCAGGGACCTCACCAAGCTGCTCTCTCTTCAGCTCTGCACTGCTCCCAACACACTCCAGACCCCCTTCTCCTCCCCCTCTACTGCTCTCTCTGCCTGAGTGCCCGTATTTTTTTTCAGGACTCACCAGCTCTCTCTCTTCATCTGGAGCTCATCAGTGGGTCCTCTATCAGCCTGCAGCTGCCTCTTCTTGTCTTGATTGGATCTTATCCTCATCCAGCCTACCTGAGCATGCCCCTCTCTGCCTGAGTCCGATTTCTTCTCTCAGGCCATGCTTGCAGCTTCCATTGTCTCTCGTCTTTCTCTTTCTTCTGCTCCCTCTGCACACTAAAACTTCTCTGTTCCACCCCCGTCCCCTGGATTGGCTTGAAATTCGCGCCAATCTAAGGGTCAGACTGCCCCCTGCTACTTCATAGGTCCAAATTCATGCCCTTTAGCAGATCCTGGCTCCTATTGGCTGTTTTCCACACTGTCCCTCCTCTAGCTCTCACCTTACTCTGGGCTCTCAGACAGCCAATCGGAAGGCTTGTAACAGGTTTCCCTGCCCCTTCCACACAGATTCAACCTCGTGAAACTTTAAACACACATCTTGCAGCCATGGACATCTGAGTTCTTTGTACAACAGTGCTGGAGCATTGTAAACACTCTAAAAACATTTTAACAAAAAGGTGTCAGTGCTGTGCTGCCCTGAGACCTCTGTACCTCCTGTCCTCTGCAGGATGCCCCCCTCCCTGGAGAAAAAAACGGGGGGGGGGGGGGGGGGAACAAGGTAAAGGCTTCTTTTTTTTTCTATATTTAAACTTCTCCCGGGGTACACAAATGTTGCCCCCAACATTTCTCCTAACACTTCATCATACCACATCAAATTCACAGTTTTAGGTCAGGCCCACCACAGTAACACTTCTCCCATTTCTCTGCCTGTCGCAATACAGGTAGTAATTATCTGACAGATACCTGGAAGGGTTCCCTTTATTTGATCGGGAGGACCTCCTGGGGAGATACAGATATTCATGAGGGTCAACACCAGCCTCCTCTCCTATTACTTCGGGTTCTACTTCCCCCTCTACATCAGGCTCCACCTCCCAATCTGGCACTTCTCTGTTTAGGACTACATCTTCCCCTGCAACGTAAGTACCAGGCTCTCCCAACAACAAATATAGTACACTGTCATTTTCATCATCATCATTCTCACTATCTACAATATCTGGTATCTCAGGTAACCCCAAGGTGGACCCTAAATCACACATGGCATTGGGTAACACCTTCACATGGTTTCTGTGCACTACTTTGACAGGACCACCTTCCACAGGGACAACCTTGAGGCTACTTCCCCCAGGTTCGTTCACCTGGTCTATCACATATATTCTGTCATCCCACAGGTCCTGAATCTTGTGGCGGCCGGCAAACCTCTGGACTCGCAGCAACACCCTGTCTCCTTTCTTCAGTAGGGCCCCCTTTGCTCTCCGGTCGTAGCACCTCTACCGGGTCTGCCCCTTCTTCTCGGCCACCTGTCTGGCGATTTCCCATGACAAGGCCATCTTGTCACGATGTTGTTTGACCCAGCCGTCCAAGTTTGTCGCGGTGCCATCCTCCTCTCTAGCAAACACATCTGAGAACATTCGTGGATCCCTCCCAAAACATGAGGTAGAATGGGGTGTGGCCTGTCGATTGGTGAACCTGACTATTGTAGGCAAGCATCAGTTCAGGTAGGTAGTCACCCCAATGTCTCTTCTTGGAGGGTGGTAGCGTTCTCAGCATCTCATATAGGGTTCGATTGAAGCATTCACATTGCCCATTACCTTGAGGGTGATAGGGTGTCGTTCGGCTCTTTCTTACCCCATATAACTGGCAGAGGTTCTTGTTCACCTCCGATTCGAAAGCCCGGCCCTGGTCTGAGTGTAGTCGTTTTGGGGCACCATAGTGGACTATCCAGTGTTCAACTAGGGCTCTGGCAGCAGTAAATGCAGTCTGGTCTCTAGTAGGGACTGCCACAGTATACCGGGTGAACATGTCAGTTATAATCAGAACAGTTTCAACCCCGCTATCTTCTGGTTCAAGAACTTTGAAATCTAGTGCAAGGACTTCCAATGGGTATGAAGTCTTGAAACAATTTAGAGGAACTTTCTCTCTGGGTGCCACATCTCTTGCCAAGAGACAGCGTTTACAGTCTCGTCCCCATGTTCGGACATCATGAATCTGCAACCAATAGTATTTTCTTTGGATGGCTCTTGTCACTGCCTCCTCAGCTCTGTGTCCCATTTCATCATGGTACGTGGACAAGATTTCTGCTTTTAAACACTCTGGGACTACTAACTGATCAATTTGCTCTTGGTCTCTGGGGTTCTTAATCACTCTGTATAAGAGGCCATCTTTCAACTTCAATCTCTCTCGCAATTTCCAAAGCTTTTTGCTGTCTTCGGACCAAGTCTCAAAATCTTCTGTCCTGGCACTCAAGAGAGCTTCGATTATGGGGTTTAAGGTGCGATCTGTTCTCTGTAGCTCTCTCACAGTGAGGTCAGACAGGTAGAACACTTTAGACTCTGGTTCTCTCACAGGAGGGTTATTGGCTCCAGAACGGATGCTTTGGCTTTGGGCTTGGAACCGCTGCTGAATCTTGTTGGCCTCCACTATCCAGGATTCAGCACCACCATCTCCCCCAGCCTCTGATTCGTGTAATCTGGACAGTATGTCAGCATTGGTATTCTGTCTTCCAGACTTATACTGCACCTCAAAGTTGAAGTCAGCCAACTGGGCTAGCCAACATTGAATTCTGCTGACACCTTCGTTGTATCTAAGTATCTCAGGGGATTGTGGTCTGTCTTCACAATGAACTTTTTGTATACCAGGTAGTCGCGAAACTTCTCTGTGATCGTCTATTTCAGAGCAAGGAGCTCCAATTTAAAAGGACTATAGTTTTTGTCATTTCTGTCGCTTTTGTGTAGGCCCCGGCTGGCATAGGCGATTACCCGTTCCACACCATTTTGTTCTTGACTAAGTACTGCTCCTAACCCACTCCGGCTGGCGTCAGTAGTCAGTATGAATGGTCTACTGAAATCGGGGTATACCAGGACTGTTGGCGACATCAATTTCTCTCTTAGCACATCAAAGGCCTTCTGGCACTCCAAGGTCCACACGAAGGAGGCCGCACTTGGCTTTGTAGGTTTGCCCATCAGCACATGTAGTGGTTTCACTATCTGTGCTTACCCGGGAACAAATCGCCTGTAGTAACTTGTAAACCCGACAAACTTAAGGACATCTTTGGCTGTCTTTGGAATTGGCCAGTCTTTCAGGACCCTGGTCTTATCTTCGTCTTCTGCGACTCCCTCCTCAAACACCACATGGCCCAAAAACTTCACTTCTCTCTCAAACAAGCAGCATTTGGACGGCTTTAGCTTCAACCCATGTTCTTTAAGTCTGGAGAACACTTTCTCTAGGCGGTCCACATGATCTTCGAATGATGCGGAAAATATCAGCATGTCATCCAGGTATAGTAAGAGGATGTTGAACACATAGTCATTGAAGACCAGTTCCATGAGTTGGGAGAACGTAGCAGGTGCATTGCTCAATCCAAACGGCATCCGGTTCCATGCAAAGAGACCGAATGGTGTAGTCACAGCCGTTTTGGCCTTGTCTTCTTCAGCCATTGCCACTTGGAAGTAGCCAGACGTTAAGTCAAGTGACGAAAAGTATTTGGCTTTTCCCAAAGCATCCAGTGACCCTTCAATTCGTGGGAGGGGGTACGCATCTTTCACTGTCACTTGATTTAGCCTCCTATAATCCACGCAAAACCGTATCCCTCCATCCTTCTTCTGTACAATCACTGCCGGGGATGCCCATGGACTGCGGCTCCTTTGCAGGATCTTCTGGTCTACCAGTGTTTGGATGTGCCTCTTGAATTCCTCATATATGTGAGGTGACACTCTCCAGTACGGCTGTTTTATGGGAACTACATTCTCTGTGTTGATGTAGTGTCTTACGAGGGTGACAGACCCAATGTCACCCTCGTCTTTAGAAAACACATCTCGTTGCCTCTGTAACAATCCTTCCACCTCCTCCGCCTGTAGGATGGTTAGATTTTCCCACCTGACCCGCGGTGTAGGAGCTAGGCTGTTCTCCAAATTCTCCTCGTCTATGGGAGTCACCACAATCTCAGATTCAGCTTCGTCAAACCTCACCTTTTTCTGAGGTACTGTCTCTGTGCTCTGCAGAGCAGCTAGCTCTGCTATGCGTGCTCGCGGGCGAATCTGGATGGTTTTGTTGCTCAGGTTCACCACTCGGATAGGTACTTTCCCCTCTTTGGCGTTAGCAAGTATTTTGGCCACCATCAACCCCTCTGGAGAAGTGATAGTTGGCGTGGATTCAACAAGGACTGGACATGCAGGTAGGGACCGGATCCGGTGACAGATAACCTGGGTGATTCTTTCTGTCAATGGAGGGATGACCACTCTTTTGCTCCCCAGCAGCTTAACAAAACCAATCGGTCCCTCTTGATCCAGTTGCTGGTAGCCTTGCTGAATCTGGGCGACAATCTTGCAAACACGTTTAGGAGTGGCAGTAGTACTGTTGAAAAGGGAAGCACCAGGCAAAAGGTCTCTAATGTCTTTCAATACATTTGTGCCAATCGAGCCAGGAACTTCGTCACTCCAGGCCTCATCTCGGGTGACAAATATGCACCTATCAGGGACGGTCTGGCCAAAGCAGGTCATGTCAGTCACTAAACTGGGATCTCCAATCCATTTGCCGCTGTCAATTTGATCCATGCGGCATCTAGCAATTTTGGCTTTGTCGTCAGCTTGGTATAGAAGTGGCTAGCTGTAATCGTAGACACTTCAGAGCCGGTGTCTATTAAACAATTTACTGGCACTCCACCCATAAGCACTTCAAAAACGGGTCTTGGTCCAATGGCACTTTCTCTCTTCTGGGCCTCGGGGATGCACATTTTACTGCCAATGTTGGTAACCTGCCCCTGCTCACGTGACGTAGAAGGTAGGGAGGAATCTCTCTGTACTTCCTGTGGCGCTTCCGTTCTGCCACTCGCCCTCGGGGCCTCTGCAGATCTCTCATCGCGAGCTCCCTGTTCGCCTTCCCGAGGTCCCCTTCCGCTACTTTCTGGGACTCTTTCGCTTCGACAATACCTGCTTATGTGACCGGGTTCTTGACAATGATAACAGATAAGTTGTCCCCTCTTGTTTCGCCTGGGTGGGTTCCTCTTTGGCGGGGCTCTGCCACCCTGGTAGGGCCTGTTTTGACTTTCTATCCATTGGCCCATGTCTTGCATAAGTTCTTGTTGTCTCTGTTCCAGGCCTTTACCCAATCTCTCAGCAACAGCACACAGCTGTTGTACGGCTTCAGACAACCCATCTGGTTCTCCGACTGCAGCTTTCACGCTGGCCTCACTCCTCCTCGACAGGAGCCTAGGGTTACGATTCCCTTCTACTGGAATGCTCTCTTCTTCCTCTGACCACTTAATTAGCAATGAGAGTAGGTCTTCGTAGGATAGCTCTTCAAACTGGGCTTTCTGCCTCTTGACTTCTCTCCTTAGGGCCGAATCATTCAACCCGACAATGAGAACCTCTTTGAGTGCCTTCTCTACGTTCTCTATGGCAGTGGCTCTCCTGTTCAGGATTTTGGCAGCTTGCTCCTGCAGACAGCACCCAAACGCGCGTATAGTCTCCCCAGGCAACTGTCTTTGCGCATCGAACTCTGACAGCCTTACAGTGAGAGGGACTTTGTCTCCAAACTCTTCACCAAGTTTCTTGAATAGGGCTGCTACGTCTCCTCTGTTTTGGGGACTGTACACCTTCATTACGCTATAGGCGGACCCCTTCAGATGATCAATTACTACATCCCACTGATGTTCAGGGGGAACGCTCAAGACCTTCAGGGCAGATCTGGTCTTCTCGGTCCATTCTTCCACTGAGAGGTCGCCAGCCTTCTGCTGATGGCCACTGAAATCAGGTATCCGTTTGTCTCTCGGTATGTAGACAGCGGGGACTTGAGCTGGGGGAGGTGCTGGTGGCTGCTGGCTAAACTTTTCTATAATCGTCCCGGCCAAGCAACAGGATTCCTGCTGAGCCTCTTTTTCTTGTTCCCAGCCTGCCGTTTGTTTCCGGTACAGCTGCTTCAGGGCTTCAAACTCCTCTTTCCAGTCGGCACTCATCTCTGCTCCTTCTTGGGCGTGCTGCATATAACCAGAGGCCTCACAGACCGCCACACAACAGAGAACTAACTAGACCTGTTAAAGCAAAGCTTGCACAGAACACTTTCTGTAAGATTCTTGTCAGGATATGCCAGACAAGGATCTTATACAAAACACAACTCTCACCAAATACTAAAACAGAATTCTAACACAAGTAGGATCCTTACTAAAGATAGTGGACTAGATAAGGACATCCTGTCCGTGACGCCACTTGTAAACCCCTAGTCGTGGAGCAGGTAAATTACAATAATTAAAGAAATAAATATATGAATGTCACAGTTTCAAACAGGGTTCCCAAATAAACTCCACACAACCAAGGGATTTAACAAGAAAAGAAATATTAAAGGTTTATTAAATGATAAAATAAATAGAAACACTTGTTGGTTATGTTCCTAAATGTTGGTACCAATTTTTAAGCTTTGATGGTATTAAATAAAGCTAGTGCAAGGTGTTAAATACTTTGTGGTAAGTTACAAAGGAAATAAAGACAATAACATGTTCAAAATTTCAATCACAGTTAACAAGACCCCAACCCCACTTCTGCAATAACACAAAACATCCCAAACATGTATACAGCTCTAATTATTGCACTCAGATCTGATATATATTTTTTTTCAATTGGTGTGCACACAATAATGTTACTGGTATATCAAAATCTTCGCTAGCATCGCTGCTTTCTTGCGTTGGGTACCTTGGTCTTCTCCACATCCACGTCTCCTCAGTTGGCAAGGTCAGCTCACTTGCTCAGGAACTCCAGGGTACCTACTGCTCTGACTCAAAAAAAAAAAACTCAAAAAAGGAAACCCTGACTTTCTGTGGAACTTGTGAACTAACTAGATTCAAATAAAAAGATAAGCAGGGGAAATTTCTCTCTCAACCGCCCAAAACATGACCCCTTTTCTTTTGTTCTGCTATACCACTACCCTATAATCACAATGGTGGACTGCCAAACTAAATCCCACAAAGGCAGGCAGACTCTTAAATGCAGGCTGTTATGATTGGGGTCAGAACCCCTCTCAAACTTACCTTTTGCCTGGGGGTCAGCTTTTTAGCTGGCTTCTGTTCTGTTTTTCTGTCCTGTTTGAGCTAGCTCTCTCTCTCTCTGTGCCGGCTGCTGCCAGCATGGGGCTAATTGTCTCACTTCACTGCAGCTGTGGGTGTAGTCTGAGTTACTCTAACTCTCTTTGGGTGTACTGGCTTCAAGTGCTTCACGGTGTTGCATTGGTGTGGGTTGGGCCTCTATGGGTTTCAGTGTGCTCTCTGGGTCAGTGTGCTGTTGCCTGGGTCTAGGGAGTGTGACATCATCAGGGAGGGCCTTGATAAGGAAGTGGTGTTCTTTCCTTCGGGGCCTTCGCAACGTTTGCTTCTGGCTACTTGCTTTAGGTCCAGGTTAGTTTAGTGCAGTGTGCACTTGTGACTTGTGTGTTTGACTTCCCTGTTTTTCCCTTTTGTTATGGTGAGTAGCACTGCTGTTGGTGCAGTGCTGGAGTTTGGTGCTGGGAGCACCCTTGTTAGTAAGTGCTTAGGAAGCACCTTTTGTTGTTTGGGTATTTGGCTTTCCTGCCTGTTTCCTTGTGTCTTCCCCGCTTTTCCTCATGACCTGTGTTTAGCTGCTGTAGCTTGGTGCTTAGGAAGCACCTGGGTGACAACCCGTGTTTAGCTGCTGCAGCTTGGTGCTTAGGAAGCACCAGTGTTAGGTCTGGCATTTGTCTTCCCTTCCTTTTCCCTTGTGGCTTCCCTGCACTTCTGTTAGTGTAGGGTGTAGGGGCACCCCTGTTAGTTTCTGTTAGGAGCACTGCTGTTAGTGGAGGGCTTAGGAGCTTTTCTGTTGGTGCTGGGCTTAGGAACACTTTTGGTCACTTTAGGAGTTAGGTGCACTTCAGTTACAGCTTGTTCTAGTCCTGGTCCCTGTGTCATCCAGTAAAGTCCTGCCGGCTACTCGAACCCAGGAGCTCAACTCCTGGGGGGCTTAGTAGCTAAGTGCAGGTGAAGCTATGTGGACCAGTCCGGTGTGCTCCAGTCCAGTGTCCTAGTCCGGGGGGGTTCCAGTCCGGGGGATTCCCGTCCAGTGTTCCGGTCCGGGGTTCCAGTCCTGTGTCCTCCAGTCCGGGGAATTCCAGTCCAGTGTTCCAGTCCGTGTGTTCCGGCTCGCTGGGCGGTGCCTGCAGTTCCTGCCGGTGTCGGTGTGCTTGCCCAGCGTTGGTTGGTGGGTTTTGCCTGCTGCTGTCACTCCTCGTCAGCAGCCCAAGGGCTCATGTTTGCTCTGAACCTGAGAACCTGACACAGACGCTCCCAGTGCTCAAGGGCAGGCTTAGGCTGGACAGTTTTCTTCCCAGGACAGGCTTCTGTCTGTATTTATCCTGAGGCAGGCACTCAAAGAAAAAGTTCCTTTTTAGTTTGGGCACTCAGTGCAAAGGGGGGGGGGGGGGGAGGCTGTCTCTCTCTCTTCTTGTGGGGCTTCTTCCCTCTCCGGATAAGCCTCTTCTTTACAGGACAGACAGTCTCACGGCCAGCTTTCTCCTCTCTGGACAGGCAAACACACACAGAGGGATGCGCTGGGGGGACTTCTGGGATTCAGGGACCTCACCAAGCTGCTCTCTCTTCAGCTCTGCACTGCTCCCTTCTCCTCCCCCTCTACTGCTCTCTCTGCCTGAGTGCCCGTATTTTTTTTCAGGACTCACCAGCTCTCTCTCTTCATCTGGAGCTCATCAGTGGGTCCTCTATCAGCCTACAGCTGCCTCTTCTTGTCTTGATTGGATCTTATCCTCATCCAGCCTACCTGAGCATGCCCCTCTCTGCCTGAGTCCGATTTCTTCTCTCAGGCCATGCTTGCAGCTTCCATTGTCTCTCGTCTTTCTCTTTCTTCTGCTCCCTCTGCACACTAAAACTTCTCTGTTCCACCCCCGTCCCCTGGATTGGCTTGAAATTCGCGCCAATCTAAGGGTCAGACTGCCCCCTGCTACTTCATAGGTCCAAATTCATGCCCTTTAGCAGATCCTGGCTCCTATTGGCTGTCTTCCACACAGTCCCTCCTCTAGCTCTCACCTTACTCTGGGCTCTCAGCCAGCCAATCGGAAGGCTTGTAACAGGTTTCCCTGCCCCTTCCACACAGATTCAACCTCGTGAAACATACATCTAGCAGCCATGGACATCTGAGTTCTTTGTACAACAGTGCTGGAGCATTGTAAACACTCTAAAAACATTTTAACTAAAAGGTGTCAGTGCTGTGCTGCCCTGAGACCTCTGTACCTCCCTGTCCTCTGCAGGATGCCTCCCCTCCCTGGAGAAAAAAAGAGGGGGGGGGGGGAACAAGGTAAAGGCTTCTTTTTTTTCTATATTTACATAAGTATTAGTACAACTCAAGAGAAATGGAAAACAAATGGTCCACTGTTTTGTCATTCAAACCACTGATCATCTAAGGCTGCACAGTGCCCTTACTGGGTAAAGTACGCAGGACTTCTTTTCTCCATCTCCCTCTGCTGGTAAACGGGCCAAAGTCACAGGTTCTGGACTAGTCTGCTCCATAACAAGTTTTTGCAATATGTAAATTTATCTCGTGCATATTCACTGTAGTGATCCTGAAAATTAGGTGTGCCTCCAGGAGAAGGTTGAGAAAAACTGCCTTAGTGTATGGCCCCCAGCCAAAGACTGTCATAGCAATGAAGGGGGTGGGATATAAAACAGGGGCAGAATTATCAGGTACTTGTAAATGAAGGCTCCTGCTGCCAGATCTTTGCTCCAATTCTGACTGACCTGGAGGTATAGGGAAGGAGAAAACGCTTGGGTCAAAGAACTGTAAAGTTGTTTGTTTTTCTTTAGGGTGATGAAAGGAAAAGGCTTGTCTCATTAAAAAAAATGAAATAGTTGTCTTGAGTATACATTATTATTCATCACTACACGTCATTTTTTGCGCCCTTTTTTGTTTAAAAGACTTTTCCACATCAAAGTCAGCTGTTTGACTTTACGGCGAGGTGCTCTGAGTATCACATCCTTTTGTAAGTACTCATCTTTTTCATGAATTTATTTTTAGTATTTTTACCATACATAAATGACATTTAATCACAGCTAGGTCTAGTTACACTTTACGTTTTTAGTCACTCAGAATTTTATGCCGCAATTCATTCGGCATTCACACCACAAGATTTGTATCTGTTTCACTGAGCAATTTGGCGCTTCAGTTTTAAAAATATGGTATAGATTATATCAAAAAAGACCATAATTCATAAACATTGCACTTAGCATTTCTGCGTTTTAGTTTCAATGGTATTGATAACACTAATTATGTATTTTCATTCACCTTCGATGTTTCACATAGCCCGCAGCGGCTCCTTCACACTTGCAAATCCTGAGTTTTTCACATTTTGCTTCATTACGTCCATTCCACACAAACAAAAATCTTGTGGTATTTATTTTTAATCATGTTTAAGAGAATTTTTACTCGCTAAGCTTCATTTGAAGTTCTTTCTGAACGCATTACTAAACAGAGGTTTAGACTCTTCTTTTCAACTTCCACAACTTTTATGTAAGGTATGTTCCTTATGTTATCAGGCCCATTTTTATCAGTGATTTTATTTTTTTTATTTTTATTTTCATTCTCATATTTGTCTGTAAGTTACAGTACATGTGTTTTATTCTAAGAGTAATTTAAGATGCCTATTTACATGTTTCTGGTGTTCTAATATGTAGCAATGAGATATGTTCATTTATACTATTTTTTGTTCATTTATATAGTTATATTTTACATTGTTCGTAGATAATTTACCCTTGACACAGGCATATTTGTATGCCGAAACACAGCTGTGTCATGTTTATTTATTTGTTGCATTAGTATCCCACATTTTCCCACCTATTTGTAGGCTCAATGTGGCTTACATAGTTCCGGAGAGATGGTTATAGTCTACAGTGTGAACAATACAGAGTTTATCATTATTCACAGTTGCTGAGGCTAATAAAGAATCATCTGGTTCTATTTTTATCCACTGACTCCTTTTTATTGCTTCTGAGCTTTATGACATGGCTGATTGATGCTGTCAGCTGTGACATCACCCACATGTGGCCATTGTATCCTGCTGTCCAGAGAACACCTATTACAAGTGTGCAACATCACTGTTTTTAGCCTACCTCAGCTTTAAGACTTCCCATCTACAATCAGGATGACATCACAATTGCCCCACTATGTGATCTGCCAATCATGCTGACATCACAACTGTTCTGATGCCCCAGTCAGAAAGCTTGTAACCTCAGTACCGTATTGAAAAGGTAGCAAAACGTTTTCATTTTACTTTACAGCATATGCTACTAGTACAACACGGTGATAAGATTCTGGTGGTATGATCTTACCATTGCAATGATTGTCATGTTCTAATTGTCAAGAATAAATAACATCTTTGACACAGTGTTCATACATTGTTCTCAGTGGCACCTTGCCATTGGCAAGTCTGTTTTTCTGCTATAACCGAAAGTAAATTAAGCCATTTGTTGCTACCCCTATGCAGTAAACATAAAAAAGGGAAATTCCAGTGATCTATCACTTTTCCAGTGTGCACACATCTGTTTCCAGATTCTCTGTCTCTTCTGGGCTATGGGAGAGAGGGTCCTGGCTGCTGCCATCATATGTGTGGCTGATTATATCCTGCCTGTCCATGGAGAATGCTGGTAACACACACATTCTGTAGACTGCCAAACAATAATTCTTAATTAACTATAGCCCAATCCCTTTGGCACCAGTGGTGATTCAGAAGAAGCACTGGACAGGGAGAAGGATTTTAGAGTTGGCAGAACTAATCACTGGCACCCCAGGGTTTCTGAAGGATTCTTCTGGAACTGCCAAGAAAGGGATCTTAAACTTGCTGTGCCAACAACTAGGGTACATGGAAGAGAACTGCAATAAATCTAGGAGATTAAATAGGTAATGCTATACACTGCAAAGGATCCTGCAGATATTCACTAAAACCTCAAACGAATAGTGATCAGGGGGTTCTTTTGCCGACTACCTCGGAGTGAAGGCAACTGAATAATTTCCAGACATATGAACCACCAGACATTCTTAGAAATGCTTTTAGCAACTCTCCTCTCATAAGCCTGCTCCCCTACCAATGTCTGTCCAGCTATGCTGTACCTCTAGCACATTGGGAATGATATCCCGCTCACACTGCTTGAGAAATTTGTCCTTGTCGAAACCTGGGTCCACTTTCAAGATCTCGGTCAGAACCTCTGACATCTCTGTCTTGGAAAATAGCCCACCTAGCAAGACAAAGGATGGAAAAATTAAATTTAAAAGCAAGATGTGGTAAACCTTACAGCAGCAGCTCAAATGCACCTGAACAAACATCAGCAGGTAACAACTCCCACGTTTCAAAGCAGAAGTCATTTTTAAAAAAGGTACGGCTACAACTGCTCTTCATTTGCCGCATGCGCTACATTATAAGCGATGAAAGGTGAAACAGATGCTACAGTGAACTTCAGCTTTAGGTAATTCTCTCCCCCCCTACTCACCATCCCCACACCATGTTTGCCTTCTTTTATTGGCCTGTCTCTCTCCGACACCATGTTTCATGTTCCTTCTGAGGCATGTCTCTCTTCCCTCTTGCCCACCCCATACCTGGTCTCCAGAATCCCCCTCCTGGCCATGTGCCTCCGTTGAGAAACCAAGTTGTATGGCCCTGGCAGAATCCACTGTGCTCTGACAGTGCCAGGAGAATGCAGTTAGTATTAGAACAGCACAGGTAATGCCAGCTTCCCAAAATTTTAAATTCCCTTGAGCTTCCTATGTAGTGAAAAGCAGAATCTGATAGCTTACACCTACTGCAGTAGGCTTAGATAAATATAAGCCACATCACAGAAGCTTTTCAGTCATAGATAATTCCTCTCCCTTGTGGTGAGACCATGTGTACAACAGTCACAAGCTGAGGACTATGGACCATGTCTCCCTTCAGCATTAAGATGGGAGTGCCTGAAGGCCTGAAGCCAGACCTAGAGGGAAGACATGATTTCTGCAACAGACGGTATTAGAGAGGCAGGACTTCTTACCTATCAAATCAGAAACTTTGTCTGTCAGAGTTCTCGACGCCCTGATGAAGGCATTATCACTTTCATCATATTTCATCTTCATTTCAAAGAACCCTGAAAGCAGCAGAAACTAAAATCACTCACAGAAAGACCAGAAAATAAGAACATCAGTCGCAGATGTAACAGACATGCACATAACATGGAAAGCAGAACTCAGAAATGGCTGAGAGGAAACTGAGAAGCTGTCATTTACCCCCTAACTCCTCCAACCCCAAACAGCAGAGCCAGGAACTTGTCACTCACATGCCCGACACATACCCATGGACAGCAGAGCTCAATCTGGATAGACACAGCTGAGAACCTATAACTCAGGATACTTGGGGGAAAGGGGGAGGCAATTTTATGAAGGACTTGAGTATTTAAAATGCAGTTCTAAATGCTCATTAGGCTCTTATAAACACTGCCCTGGGTATTCACACAGATAAAATTAGGCACACAAAAGCATAGAACTTACTTTTATTCAATATAAATGTATGCATTCCCAGGGGTAGCAACTAGGTGGAGTGGGAGTAGTTTTGGCACTTAGGTATTTTATAAAATACATAAACTCATTCTTATCGACACATTATGCACAAACAATTACACCTGCCACAGAGCAAGAATGAACATATGCATCTGCTTTGCCTGTGATCACTATTTTTAAGGGCACGTTACACTTTTAAAACGGCTGCAATGCCTTGACAGCTTAGGCTCCATGTTATAAAGTGACCCCACTGGTGTCCTATGATAAATGCCATTAGCCACATGGCATCATTAAAGGACTAAAGGGTCATGAAAATTTGTGAGAGTCAGAGAAAAGCACATAAGATCCTTAGCTGGTAGGGAAGAAAAGAAATACGAAAAATCAAATAGGGTCTACCAAACTGGAGATGAAGGGAAAATAGGCAGAAGTGATGGACCTTACAGCTCCTATCTTCTGTAAGCATAAGAGGAATCTGAACACAATTGAAAAGGTCAAGATCTCTATCATTAAACTGAGCTTCTTTGAGCTGGAAGTCACAAAGTGCCTCACAGCAAACACGGAGGCTTTTACACCTATCACTGAGGAAATTTTGACATCTGACAGAGCAATCTGATAGGCACAGTCAGAGGGAATAGAAGGAAGATTGCACACAGCAAAAACCACATCCATCAACCACAAACATCAGATATCAAAAGCATCAGGCAATATTTTGGATAAAACTCACTGTTAAAGACCACGTTGTTGTCCTTGAAATCCTTCCACTGTTGATACCACTTCGAATCCTTATGCAACACAACTCCCATTGCTTCCCTAGTGTACAACAACTCTGCATTAGTGCACATCCTACAATCCATAAGCTCTGATCCCCCAAGCACTGCAAAATTTCTCCCCTAATGCCTCCTGCATCCAAGTTCCAGCCATGCAAACCCCGAGTTCAACCACTTTTGAGGCTAGCCTGATGACCTAGTTGTAGTATTGCATGCTAGGCCAGTTTCCCTAACCCAGCTTGTCCCTTGAGACAGACTGGACTGGGGATGATACAGTGGCAGCCCTAGAACTTAAGGGAGGGGAAAGGGGGTGGGGGAAAAGAGGCGAGAGCATATCAGCTGTTGCATAATAGGCCAGATTCAGGATTTATATATATGACCTCAGACTGTATTTGGGATCTCTTGCATATTTGTGATCTAGACTGGTCATTGTCAGAGACAATATACTGGGCTTAATGGACCGTGGTCTGATTCAGCACAGCTCATTTCATGTTCTTATCCAGTTTACCCAGGTATCCTTGACCAAGGGCTGCCATTATAGCTTGGTTAGATGGGAGGGGGTTAAAATAAGGGGAGAAAACCCCCCACACTAGCACAAGGGCAGGTTCTGGCTCAGCTGTAAACCCAAAGATAGAAAGAAATAATTAAAAAAGCACCCCATCTTACTCTCCAACTCTAAAAGAAAGCTGCACTCATTTGCTAGCTGACTCCAAACGTTGGCTTTGGTGAAATATGTGGTTATTTAGTGTGTGAGAAGGGTAAGCTTTTAGAAGTCTTCTTACAAACAATTTTATAATGGCCAATAAAAGTAAGCATGAGGTGCTTGAGAAAGATTTGCAGTATCATTTGTGAGCACTAATGGAGTTTAATTGCTCCCCCTCTCCCTAAATACACATTCTCAAGACCAGAAAACTGGAAAGCCATATTAATGAAGATTTAGTTTCTCTACAATTTTTTTCTCTACCTATCTTTGGATTTCTAATTTTCTGAAATGTAACTTTTTTCCAGTTTTTTTTTTAAATTAGGTTCCACTTTTTGTTGTTGTTCTGAATTGTCTGTGCTACCACGGAGCAGTGGCCCACCAGCTGTGAGCAGAAAGGATAGCAAGGAGAGATGAGCATAACAGAGAAAGGCCAATACTTCGGAGAAGAGAGAGAGACAGGGACTATGAGTCATCTAAAGAGACAACTGTGTGCCCTCAAAAAAAAAAAAATCATTTTTGGATAGTTCCTAGGTCTGTCCACTAGGTCACAGACTGGACAGAATCTACAATCACATTAAGGTCTAAAACAATTTCAAACCAATTTACTTCCAACAGATTTCTGCAAACTGCTGTATTAGTGGAGACAACTCAAAATATCACCAACCTATTTCATACAAGAAAAGGATGTCAAAGAATGAAAGGCCCATCTAGCCTTCCCAGCTTACTTCCTGTGGAAGAACCATAATCAGCAAGATCGGTGAAAGGCCATAAAAGCAGAGCAAACTGGGATGCTATGAATGAAAACTCATGGTACCAATGAGGTGGGTTCAGAGTCTGCTGGAAACCCAAAAGAGCAAGAGGAAAAGACTCAAAATCTCCTCCTTTGCTCTGTGCAGCAATCTGAACTATATTTATGCTTTATGTGAATTAGTTTGACCCCTGCCTCAGGTTCCTGCTCTTCAGCTGTCCATGCTGCATTCATGGTTTACATTTATCGGTGCAACACCTGCCTGGGGTTCTGCTTTCAGCATTCCATGCTAATTTCAGTCTTTATAGGAATTATTATTATTATTTATTGCATTTGTATCCCACATTTTCCCACCTATTTGCAGGCTCAATGTGGCTTACAGAGTCCTGTTATGGCATTGTCATTCCAGGATATCAGATACAATTAGTGATGTAAAAAGATTAAGTAAGGGAAAAAAGAAAAGGTTTAGGTGGATAGGCATAGAAGGTAGACTTTCATAACTGGGGCGGGTTGGCGAGGTGATTTAGTGAGGCTATGGGTTCTCTTTGTAGGCCTTGTTGAAGAGATATGTCTTCAGAGATTTACAAAAGTTGGTTATTTCGTCAATAGTTTTCAAGGCAGTAGGTAATGCATTCCACAACTGCGTGCTCATGTAGGAGAAGGTAAGTTGCATGTATCAGCTTGTATTTTAGTCCTTTACAGCTGGGGAAGTGTAGATTAAGAAATTTGCGGGATGATCTTTTGGCGTTTCTGGGAGGCAGGTCCACGAGGTTTAGCATGTAGGTTGGGGCGTCTGCGTGGATGATTTTGTGTACAATCGTGCAGATCTTGAACGCGATGCGTTCCTTAAGTGGGAGCCAGTGAAGTTTCTCTCTTAGGGGTTTTGCACTTTCATATTTATTTTTTCCAAATACGAGTCTAGCAACGGTATTCTGGGCTGTTTGGAGTTTTTTGATAGTCTGTTCTTTGCAGCCAGCGTACAGTGCGTTGCAGTAGTCCAGGTGACTTAGTACCATTGACTGTACCAGGGTACGGAATGCAAGTTTTGATGATTTACTATTCAGCTGTTTGTGCTGTACTCACGCTATATATCTATATCTATATATCTATCTATCTATATATATATATATACAGTGGTGGAAATAAGTATTTGATCCCTTGCTGATTTTGTAAGTTTGCCCACTGACAAAGACATGAGCAGCCCATAATTGAAGGGTAGGTTATTGGTAACAGTGAGAGATAGCACATCACAAATTAAATCCGGAAAATCACATTGTGGAAAGTATATGAATTTATTTGCATTCTGCAGAGGGAAATAAGTATTTGATCCCCCACCAACCAGTAAGAGATCTGGCCCCTACAGACCAGGTAGATGCTCCAAATCAACTCGTTACCTGCATGACAGACAGCTGTCGGCAATGGTCACCTGTATGAAAGACACCTGTCTACAGACTCAGTGAATCAGTCAGACTCTAACCTCTACAAAATGGCCAAGAGCAAGGAGCTGTCTAAGGATGTCAGGGACAAGATCATACACCTGCACAAGGCTGGAATGGGCTACAAAACCATCAGTAAGACGCTGGGCGAGAAGGAGACAACTGTTGGTGCCATAGTAAGAAAATGGAAGAAGTACAAAATGACTGTCAATCGACAAAGATCTGGGGCTCCACGCAAAATCTCACCTCGTGGGGTATCCTTGATCATGAGGAAGGTTAGAAATCAGCCTACAACTACAAGGGGGGAACTTGTCAATGATCTCAAGGCAGCTGGGACCACTGTCACCACGAAAACCATTGGTAACACATTACGACATAACGGATTGCAATCCTGCAGTGCCCGCAAGGTCCCCCTGCTCCGGAAGGCACATGTGACGGCCCGTCTGAAGTTTGCCAGTGAACACCTGGATGATGCCGAGAGTGATTGGGAGAAGGTGCTGTGGTCAGATGAGACAAAAATTGAGCTCTTTGGCATGAACTCAACTCGCCGTGTTTGGAGGAAGAGAAATGCTGCCTATGACCCAAAGAACACCGTCCCCACTGTCAAGCATGGAGGTGGAAATGTTATGTTTTGGGGGTGTTTCTCTGCTAAGGGCACAGGACTACTTCACCGCATCAATGGGAGAATGGATGGGGCCATGTACCGTACAATTCTGAGTGACAACCTCCTTCCCTCCGCCAGGGCCTTAAAAATGGGTCGTGGCTGGGTCTTCCAGCACGACAATGACCCAAAACATACAGCCAAGGCAACAAAGGAGTGGCTCAGGAAGAAGCACATTAGGGTCATGGAGTGGCCTAGCCAGTCACCAGACCTTAATCCCATTGAAAACTTATGGAGGGAGCTGAAGCTGCGAGTTGCCAAGCGACAGCCCAGAACTCTTAATGATTTAGAGATGATCTGCAAAGAGGAGTGGACCAAAATTCCTCCTGACATGTGTGCAAACCTCATCATCAACTACAGAAGACGTCTGACCGCTGTGCTTGCCAACAAGGGTTTTGCCACCAAGTATTAGGTCTTGTTTGCCAGAGGGATTAAATACTTATTTCCCTCTGCAGAATGCAAATAAATTCATATACTTTCCACAATGTGATTTTCCGGATTTAATTTGTGATGTGCTATCTCTCACTGTTACCAATAACCTACCCTTCAATTATGGGCTGCTCATGTCTTTGTCAGTGGGCAAACTTACAAAATCAGCAAGGGATCAAATACTTATTTCCACCACTGTATATATATATATATATATATATATATATATATATATATATATATATATATAAAAAATGTGAGTACAGCACAAACAGCCGAATAATAAATCATTAAAACTTACATGCCTATAATATCCAGAGATATATATCTGTGGGTATTGAAAAACAGCACATCGATTTACTCAGCTTCCTAAAAAGCCATAATGGATAAGCAGCAGAAATGTTCAAAAGCTTTTAAATGAAGCAAAATTAAAAGGGACATGTATACAATCTTATTCTTGCCTACTGATTTATTTTTAAAAAAGTTAATACTGCTGCTATCAAGAAGTATTTTAACACAGCTCACTGTGCATGAGCTCTGCAGAGTGTCCTGTCCCAAATATAAAATGAATCTGGATACACATGGAGGCATATTTTCAAAGCACTTTGGGAGGCTAAGTTCCATAGGTTTCTATGGAACTTTGGGAGGCTAAGTGCTTTGAAAATATGCCTCATGGTCATATTTAAATTATGGGCATCAATTGGAAATAGGAGGCTGAAGACCCAACATGAAGACAATGCCAGAGGGACTACTACAGTCTGTCTTGTATATAGCAAGACAGATCAGAATGGGCTGGAATGGGTTTTGATGGCAACTCCGATAGTTGGAAAGTAGGACCAGTGCAGGGTAGACTTTTTTTTAATGGTTTAAGCTCTGAAAACAGCAAGGATGGATCAGGATCAAGCATGGGTATTTTTTATATCACATTTGTATTATATGGTATGAATGTGGGTCCTGTATATCTCAATGGAGGAGAGGAAGACAACGTAAAGCAGAACTTAGCAAATAAAAAGACTTAGCCTGGCCTCAGAATGACATCCTATAGTACATCTCCTATCAAACTGAGCTCTCTTTTTCATCAAGCACTGCCATTTCCTCCCCTCACCCTCCCCACTGACAGTTTGAACTTCGTGGGTGTGGCTTGGATCTCTTTCAGGGAGAGAAAACTAACAACTTATAGCAGCAGCTTCAGAGAGCATTTTCCATCTTACAGATAGGCTGCAGAGAATACCTTCTCCTGCTTTAGACTTAATCCCGCCCACCCTACCCCTCTACCCACCCACCCCTAGAGTGACATGTCTTATATAACCTCCCTATCAACCCACTCATTACTTTACCTCACCCATTTCTATTCTTCTATCACCTTCTCCCACTACTCCAACCAGAGTTACACCTAATCACACTGACCACCCTTCAACATCTTCAGTCCTTCTGTGACTGTTCTTTTGTGCTTGACTGCTTAAATATTTTAAATTTAAATGCTTTACTTTTTGTCTATTAGATTGTAAGCTCTTTGAGCAGGGACTGTCTTTCTTCTGTGTTTGTACAGCGCTGCGTACACTTTGTAGCGCTCTAGAAATGTTAAATAGTAGTAGTAGTAGTAGTAATACTACTATAGGTGGGAAAATAGGTGGGAAAATGTGGGATACAAATGCAACAAATCCTATATAATAAAACGCACCTCCAACATTCTGAAGCTGACTGCATGGCTGAGGCATTCCTGCTCTCTGTATCCATCTCCTGAATTGACATCACGTACTTCCGGGTTCGTCACAAGCAGAAGTGACCAACCACACGAGGTTTCTCGGCTTCAGAATGTTGGAGGTGCATTTTATTAAACAGGATTGGTCAGTTCCTTGAAGCACAGCCAGAGCTCAGCGTCCTGCACAGTAATGCTCAGACACCAGAGAGAGAGGGGGGCCTGACACAAGAGAGAGGGAGGGAGGGGGGGGGGTGGGTGAGGTATCTCTGTCACACACACACACTCTCTCTCTCACACAGTCAATGTCTTTCTCACTCTCACACACTGTCTCTCACACATTCTATGTCTCACAGTATCACATTCGCTCTCTCTGTGTCACACAGTCACTCACACACTCTCTTGGTCTCATACACTCAGTCTCACAGAGAGTCTGTCTCTCACACACACTCTCTCTCTCGCACACACTGTATCTGTGTGAAACACACTCTCTCTCTCTCACACTGTGTCTCACATACGCACTTGCACACACTCTCATTCTCACATACACACACTCTCTCACAGACACACTCGCACCCAGACTCACTCTCTCTCTCACACAGTCACTCTCACATACACTCTCTCTCTCACACACAGTCACTCTCACATACACTCTCTCAAACATACACACTCCGAGGAAAACCTTGCTAGCGCCCGTTTCATTTGTGTCAGAAACGGGCCTTTTTTACTAGTAAATAAATAAATTCTATTGTCGGTTCAATAATGATTTGATAATGAATGACTATTGAGCAGACTGGATGAACCATGCATGTCTATCTGCCATCATTTTCTATGTTACTATTGGGCTCATTTTTGAAAGAGAAGGACGTCCAACTTTCGACATAAATCGGAAGATGGACGTCCTTCTCCCAGAGATGTCCAAATCGGTATAATGGAAACCCGATTTTGGACGTCTCCAACTGCAGTCTGTCGCAAGGACATCCAAATTTCAAGGGGGTGTGTCAGAGGCATAGCGAAGGCAGGACTTGGGCGTGCCTAACACTTGGACATTTTCACCCTGACCAGTTTTTCTTACGAATAAGGCACAAAAAGGTGGCCGAAATGACCACCGAAGAGAATCGGGGATGACCTCCCGTTACTCCCCCAGTGGTCACTAACCCCCTCCCACCCTCAAAATACATCTTTAAAAATATGTCGTGCCAGCCTCAGATGTCATACTCAGGTCCATGACAGCGCATGAAGATCCCAGGAGCAGTTTTAGTGGGTACTGCAGTGCACTTCAAACAGGCGGACCCAGGCCCATACCCCCCTACCTGTTACATTTAGCTCTCCAAAACCCACCACAAACCCACTGTACCCATATATAGGTGCCCCCCCTTCACCCATAAGGGCTATGGTAGTGGTGTATAGCTGTGGGTAGTGGGTTTTGGCGGGGTTTGGGGGGCTCCGCACACAAGGTAAGGGAACTATGCTCCTGGGAGCATTTTATGAAGTCCACTGCAGTGCCCCCTAGGGTGCCTGGTTGGTGTCCTGGCATGTCAGGGGGACCAATGCACTACAAATGCTGGCTCCTACCACCTCCAAATGGCTTGCATTAGGACATGGATGTCTTTGGTTTCAAAAATCGCCGAAAGTCAGAAATGTCCATGTCTAGGGACGTCCAAAATTTAAGGATTTGGACATCTCTGATGATATTTTCGAAACGAAAGATGGGCGTCCATCTTTTTTTTTAAAAAAACAGGTTTCCCTGCCCCTGGATTTCGCCATTTTGCAAGGACGTCCAAACCGCAACTTGGACATTTCTTTCGAAAATGCCCTTCCATGATTACCATGTCACCAATTCCAAGGCTCAGAGAGCCTCACCAAGTCTAGCAGATTTTGCCCTCTCTTTGGCCTGCATGCCCCAGAGTCTCACCACTGAACCCATTCTGCTAAGAGAGAACTTACAAAGGACACAACCCGGGAAGAAGGAAGTGGTGCTTGATAGGTGAATATAAGATGAAAGTAAAGCAGAATATAGATAACAGAAATAGATAAGTGAATACACTACACTGGGCTGGGCCACTGGCAGTGCACAGCATTCTTGCTCAAATCATCCATCCTCAGCCAGGACAGCTAGGATATTAGACACAATTCTCACAGCCCATGGGGTGAATGTGTGTGTGTGTAAGGGGGGGGGGGGGGGGGGGGAGGAAGGCAGGGGGGAAGGGAAATGGGACTTGATATACCGCCTTTCTGAGGTTTTTGCAACTACATTCAAAGCGGTTTACATATATTCAGGTACTTATTTTGTACCAGGGGCAATGGAGGGTTAAGTGATTTGCCCAGAGTCACAAGGAGCTGCAGTGGGAACTGAACTCAGTTCCCCAGGATCAAAGCCCACTGCACTAACCACTAGGCTACTCCTCCACTCCAAGTCATCTATGCTTGTAATGTTATGGAAGAAATCCTGGCAAGGGAGATCCTTTTGCATCTCAACTCCATCCCAAATTAATGATTAATTCTTTATGTAACTAGTTCTTTTTATTACATCCCATAATAGATAAGTCAGCAGGAGTTTTCACAAGCTTTTAATGAAGCTTGGCACTTAGCACGTGCTAAGCTTTAGTAAAAGGACCCCTCAGTTCTGTACCTAAGGAAAATGAGGGGGAAGTGACTTGCCCTACATCACAAGGACTGTAAGTTGATAAGAAATTAGTTCTTGCCGCTTTTTTGCATGGTCCCCAGCCAAGATCAGTTACTGCAATCAGTGGGGGCTCAGTAAGTTGGGAGGGGTTTAGAAAATAAGGGGAATATATCTGGGTAGTTGTGAATGTAAGTTCATGGTGTCAGGTACCAGCTCTGGTTCTTATTGAGCTGGAACCCATAGGAGCAACAGGAAAACTGCCAGGTTTAAAGAAAAATAAAATGTAATGTTAATATATACATCCCTAGAGACAGGAGACTTTTTCCCACCACACTGCACATTCCCAAATCGCTCTCATACATACTCGTTGGCTTCAAACACTTTCTCCTCTTTGGATTTGTCTGTGGAAAATTCAGTTCTCTTTCTCAGGGTCTCCGGGGCTCTGTAAGGACCAGTCTGGCCAAGCACGCTCTCATCAATCTCTTTCTTAACCGATTCAACCCCCTGCAAGATCACAGATATGGAAAACAGGATCATACCATAGAGGAATAAAATGCCAAACCCATACAGCAGGAACCTATCAAGGCACATGAACTAAGCACATGAACTCTGCTTAGAAAGCACATTCCTAGAAAGAGACTTGTGTTTCTACCCTGGGATAACATCTATTTTATCCACTCCCCAAAATTACTCATTCATGGCCCAGATTTTTCAGTACGTAGGGCTAAGGCTAAGTGCTTTGAAAATACGCCTCAACCCCCCCCCCCCCCCCCCCCCTTCCGAGTTTGCTGGAACAATTTTGAAACGGTGTGCCTTTTTATGTCACAAAAAAATAAATGTTCTGCAACTTCTGGAATTCTAGAAAAGGGGACAAGGAGAGCTGTACAACCAAAAATACTTGTGAACAGGGAGCAGAGAGATGCTTCAGATCTGGAGGTCCTGAGCTGAGCCACTGGTGATGTTGCTGGGAAAACTCCTGGTGTAGTAGGAGCAGTTGTCACTGAACCAAGCAGAAGTTGCTCTGCCCCAACAGTGATATCACACACCGTCAGCTCCTGTATAAAATCAAGCCCTGTTGCAACACGGCTGCGAGCCTATGCCTCGTGCTTCAGGGCCAGTCATTCTGCTCTTGGTGATGGGGGAAAGGAAGAATAAAGCTAAGGTAACTGCTTCTGGTTCAGGCACTACTGTTTCTTTAACTGATCCTATACATAGTTTCTGCAAGCCTAATAGTGTAGCTTCTGTAGTGAATGTCTTAGATAGGAATCTGTTTCCTTGCTATCCGGGGTGTTCCTCAGCCCGATTATTAGGGCTTCTCCCTTGCCATCAGTTTTAAGTCATTCTAATAAGTGAGTGCTGGCCCCCTCCACTCTGGTTTCCTCCTCTTTAAAGTTCTGTTCCTTTACTACTCCTAAGCCAGTTCCAATTTCAAAATTGAAGTTTGTTGCAGGAGACTCTACACCTTTGACGTAATTTCCTCTACTGAAGTATCACTGAATGATATTTGGAGATTAGTCTTTCACATAGATTCCTCTTTGCAAAATACTTTGGTGCAGACTGTTCAGTTCTCCTTATCTGTTTCAGGGGCAAGATGATATCACAACATAGCAAATGTCAGCTGATAAAGACCAGCATGGTCCAACCAGTCTGCCCAAGAAGGTGGCCAGAGTCGAATCTGGTACTCTGCACAGATTCTACTTCTATGGGATTAAGTATACTAGTGTTTAATCATGAAGAAGTCTGCCCAGCCCTGGTCCTACTTCCCAACTACTGGAGCTGCTGTGGAAGCCCACTCCAGCCTTGATCCTGATCCATTTTTGCGCATTGGTCTACTCACTGGAGAACTGCAGACAGCAATGGTTCAAGTAGCTGCTGTATCTTTTGTTAAGAACAGTCTTTTGCT
The DNA here is from genome assembly GCF_901765095.1 of Microcaecilia unicolor. Classification (NCBI taxonomy): domain Eukaryota; kingdom Metazoa; phylum Chordata; class Amphibia; order Gymnophiona; family Siphonopidae; genus Microcaecilia; species Microcaecilia unicolor. Next base: position 105,372,240 of record NC_044041.1, on the reverse strand, counting down.
ATATAAACAAAATGAGGTTATGGAAAATGCCGGGATCTGGGGGCAGATTCCATAATCTCTGCAGTTCCTAAATTACGGTGTTCTTTTCTGTTTCTGGTTACGATCTATTTTGGATTGTGAATTGCTCTGTTATGCTGTTCAAAAAGCAATATATTAAGTTTAATAAACCATAAACCCGTAGGGCACAGAATCTTAGATTTTTGAATTTTCCTAAAATTCGAATGTCGTCTTCCATCCACTATTTTATTTAGGAAATATCTAAAGGAAGCTTTGTTGCTTGTTAATGCAGATACCGTGGCCTTTTCTAGAATGTTTTATGCGTCTTCTAGGTCTTTGTTGCTGATACCGATGTTGATCATCTGACTCGGGAATCTCCCAGGAGTTTGGATTTGACCAACTTTCTGGAGTCCTCAGTAGGTGAAATTTCAACTAGAACCTTTTTGGTGGTAACTAACCACCGAGGTGGACAACATATATAGATATATTGAAAGATTATTTTCCTAAGAAAGATTTATTTTTATTTATTTTTGTTACATTTGTACCCCAAACTTTCCCACTCATGGCAGGCTCAATGTGGCTTACATGGGGCAATGGAGGGTTAAGTGACTTGCCCAGAGTCACAAGGAGCTGCCTGTGCCTGAGGTGGGAATCAAACTCAGTTCCTCAGGACCAATGTCCACCACCCTAACCACTAGGCATACGTTTTCTAGTCCCAAAACAACAATATTTCCTAATATATCTAGAGCTAACAGGTATGACAAAAGCTGTTACTTCAGTTGAAACCTCGTGTTTTAGTTATGGGCAGTTTTTTTGTTTTTATTCCCCTATAAACATTTGTTTAGCTACCAGGCACTAGATGCAGATCCTTCTCATTTGGAGAATTTTCTCAAGGACAAGTCTCCTCCATAAGGAAAGAATACTAGAAATTTTGGAATGACCTAGCTTTTTCTTCTTTGTTGTAGTTTCTTTTGTGAACTTCAATAGGGCAAGTTTTGGGTATCTGTTTACAATTTAGGAGTAGATAGTCAAAACAGCTCCTACTAGTTAGACCCCACTGAGCTAGCCAGCTGTCAATATTCAGCGGCACTTTAGTGCCGCTGAGTATCACTGCTAACCAGGTTAGGGGCAGGGTGGGGACGGAGTCAGGGCAGAGCGACTGGCTAAGTAAGCACAACGTTAGCACAGCAAAACAGGTAACTTTAAGTGTAGAGTTAACCAGGCACTGGTCTAAATATCAACAGACGTCTGATTAAAATCTAGGTCAGCTGACATACCCAGATATTCAGTGTCGGGAGCGAAGCATGCCCCGGCATTGAATGTCCAGGTATAGGTCAGCTCATGGCTGGAAGCGGTTTATAAACCGCTGAACGCCGCAGGCTTAATACTGACCTCTTAGAATTTACTCCAGTTTTGTGATGTTTCTCATTTTCTCCATGATGTTGGCTTTAATATGTTTTCTATTTGGGTTTTTTTTTTTTTTTTGTTTTGATACGTAATTTTCTTTATATTTTCCTTTATCTTTGTGTAAATTGTACAAGTTCTGAAGGAAAATAAAATAAAAAAAAACTTGTAGAACATGAACTGTATAGCTTTTGCCCCTCATTTTCACTGCACTGTATTGTGGAATTTTTCTCTCTCCAATTGCAATAAATTAATATGCTGATTCAAAACTGTGTCATCTCAGTGATCTGCAGTATTTTTATGCTAAACCTGGCCCTTGTTACCTGACTCATCTGTCTTGATCATCTGTCAAACCATCTTCAGCTTCATTTCATGCTGAGCATCTTTTCTTCCATTTTCCAATCCCTTCCAGACTGCTGTAGGTTAACTCTCTAACTCTATAAAGGGCATGTGCATAGTTACAGAATAGTACGACTTATGCACATAATTGGCCCTTATTGGTGCTTAAAGATAATTATCAATAACTGGCCTTAACTAATACCAACTTGCAGCTATGCACATTAATTATGACCCTATTCTACAGAGTGCGTGTGTAAATTGTCTAGCGAGTAATTGCAAAGGGGTCATTCACGTGAAAGGAACATGTATGGGTCATGGGCATTCCACCTATTCTAGTGTGCACATTTTAGAATACTGCCGTTACACATACAAGGCATCAAATTTAGGCGTACGCATTTACACCTGCCACAGATGCATAAGTGGTCATGTTGAAATGTTGGCACATCAATGCCAACTTTCGCTAGTATTCTATAAGGAGAAATTAGGTCTTACCTGAACATTTTCTTTTCCAGAACCTGTGGGATAGTTGTGTCCATCAACCAGCAGATGGAGATAGAGAACTGAAAACTGAACCGAAAAATCTCTCGCTTGGCATCCAGTCCAGCTCCACAGCATTTACATACAAAAGCAGTAAGGAGAAACTCAGAACAAACATAACAACCTTAAACTAACCAGAAGAGCAAACGTGTGCACCTCTCTCATCTCTGGACAACTTGTAGAGAACAAGAGATATGCAGGAAGCACAATGCAAGGCTGACCCATGACTTTGCATCAACTGACACCTTGGGGGGGGGGGGGGGCACCTCTGGAATAGTGGGAAGGACTAATGGAAAGAAAATCATCAGGTAAGACCTAATTTCTCTTTCACTACATAGCTTCCCACTATTCCATAACCTGTGGGATGTTCAAAAGCAATCCCTAGAGTTGAGTGGGATCCTGGCGCTGCCACCCTGAGGATGGCAGCCCCAAAACTGGCATCCGAGTGCTCCACAACATCCACCCTGTAGTGCTTGGCAAAGGTATGCAGTGGTGACCATGTCACTGCCTTGCAAATATTCACCAGAGACAATAAGGTAATTTCCATTCAGGATGTTGCTGTATGCCCTGTAAAATGAGCCCGCAAGTCTTGAGGAGCCTACTTCCCTGTAAGCAAATAAGATGATGTGATAATCTCCTTCAGCCGTCTAGCAATTGTGGGCTGGGAAGCCATGAGGTGCCAAGCCTCTATTTATCAAAAAGCACAGTGTCCGATTTGCGAAACTCATTTGTGACTTACAGATATCTAATGAACACACTACGCACATCAAGAAAAAAATATTGAGCCTCTTAAGTCCTCTCTCAAAGACGGAAGCTCCACAGATTGGCTGAGATGAAATGCTGATACCACTTTCAGAAGAAAGGAAGGAACTGTGCACAGGAAGGCCACTCCCCTACCTCTGAAAAGCGAAGAAAGGGATCTCGACAAGAGAGCCCGAAGCTCCAAAACTCTACATGCCGATGCAACAGCCACCAAGAACGCTGTCTTTAGTGTAAGATCTTTTAAGGAGGCCTTCTGGAGTTGCTCAAAAGGAGACTTCTGAAGAGCCCAAAGGACTAAATTAAGGTACCATTTTGGACTAGAGTGTTGCACGGGGACAGAAATCAAACCTGTCTCCACAGGAATCTAACCCATCCTTGCTGGAAGTAAGTTCCCTCCATCCCAGCCCCTACCGCACTGCAGACACCTTGCTGCCCCCCTTCACTTAGAAAGAGATCTGCATGAAATATTTATTTATGGAAACCACTAGTCCCTAAAACATGCTCAAAACAGAATAATCCATTTGTACAAAAGAGATGAGGTGAAGATGTGATTCCGTGTGCCCCAATGAAAGGAGAGTTTAATTTTATTTCCAATCTTTAACACACCAAGCTTCCAAAGGCAGATTATAACAGTTAAGATGAACCACAAGTAAACAGGTTATCCTCAATTAAATTTGGCTATGTATTACTGTATTGTATAGAACAGTGTAGAAAAATGAGCACAAAACACAGCCTTTATTAGTGCTGTTTCAACCAGCTAAAATAATTTTTGAAGCTGTTTTAGTGATATCCATTTTTTATTTCATGATCTACATATGGGAAGCTTTCAAATACATTAAAAAGCTGTCAAATAAGAAAAAAAAATCTTTTGTCCTCCACCTTTTAAGGCACTGCCTACCAACTGTAACAGCTTTTGACTTTTTACAGATGGACCATTCATAGGCAGTCCCTTATTTCTAAAAATCTTTTGCTATTGTTTTCAATAGCATCTGCTATTATTTTGGGTGAACCAGTGTGGCAGCAATCTCCGCCTACTGGCTTCAACACATTGAACTAGATAGCCTCGTACCATCTCCTGTTCTCAATCTAATCTCCTTACTCCATTTTCCCCTCTTCCCTGCACCTAAACTCTGCATCCTCCACCCCTCCAGCCCTGGGTGCCCTCCCTGCACATACCTGAAGTCACCTTGGTGGTCTAGTGGCTTGCTTTGTGGCAGGAAAGGTCCCCATTCTTTCCTGATCGCTGCTGCTGATCCGTCTCGCTACCACCGCTTGTTTAAAATGTCTGCCGAGACTACATGCAGTGGCCTTGCAAGATGTCCTCTAAAGTCTCACGAGGCCACTGCTGAAGTCTCGGCAGCCAGGTTGTTGTGCTGGAAAAGGACAGCTCCACAAGAAACAGGGGAGAGGTGAAAGGAGGGAAGAAGTAAAATTGTAGGGCAGCAGAGACAGGGATCTGAAGACCTTCAGATATGACTCTGCAGTGCAGACTCAAGTGAGCCACAAAGCTCAACTAGGAACCAGATGACCAACTGGACCAGGAGCAGAACCAGAGGATGAAAATTGTGTCTGTACACCTGCTGGAGATAGAAAATACTGAGGGGTTGGACTGGATGCCAAGACAGATGGAGATAGAGAACTGAAAACTGAGCTGAGATAACTATCCCACAGGTTCTGGAATAATGGGAAGCTACATAATAGAATGGCAGTTATGTATTAATTGCCATTATAAAATTTGCACACAAAAGTTTGGTACCTAACTAAGCCTTTCTTGAATTGACCCCTATGTAATCCAGTTGAGCATGCCATCTGTTTTTCTTTTGTCAAAGTACTGTAAAATTAAGTCACTGGAAACCTCCTTCCTTACCTCCTCATCAAAACCTTACAGTAGCATGGTACAGACCAGAGTGCTTGCTTTACTTCAGGTCATTCTGTACAGTTGTCTTCTCCATGCACCCCACCACGTTCATCAGGCAAGCTGTTTTTATCTATGTTCATGTCCTTCTCCATCACTGCATCTCTACTCTGCACTTTCTATCCTGTGTACTGTGTCCCCCTCTGGCCATATTTTAAGGCTCACCTAGAATTTTACTTTTTTGAGGCGAACCTTAAAGTCTGGCACATTTTGATCACAGGCTTGTAAAATGAACCATGTTTAAAAATATAAATGAATTTCCTGAAAGCTTTTGTGTGTGTTGTCTCCACTGTAAGCTCTATGGAGAAGGAACTCTTTCTAATGGGTATCTGTACAACGCTATGTACAACAAGTAACACTACAGAAATGAGAAGCAGCAGCAGAACCATCAACAAGATAAGGACATGGACCTTTTCATAAAATTCAGGCAAGGTACCAGGATAAACCTTACTCTATTTACAAAATTGCCTCTATATTATGGGTCCGTCGTCATTTCTGCAATTCAGCTGTGATTTACAGTTTTGCTCAGAGAAGTACATTTTTCTTAAATATTAGCGCACATGGTTGAGGCTTTCACACTTCGCAGTAATAGGTCACTTTTCAAAAAAAGTTAGAGCAGAATAGGACATTACACCATTGTTTTATTTTTCCTGTCCATCTAGCTCTGGATTTTACAGCTGAGTTTTACATATGGTTAGAAAGCAGTTCAAACTGATGCTATAGGTCAGAGTACATGGCACTGGAAGAGTCAGAGGTCTCAGTGCTATTTACCTGTGAAATGGCTTTGAACGCTGCAGACTTGCCAAGTTTCTCTCCACCTTTGGAAACGGACTCTGCCGACTGCTTTGCTGTTTTTGCTGCTTCTTCCACTCCTTCCTTTATTTTTCTGCCAATATCACTCTTACCGACTTCATCTAAACTCTGTAAGAAAAGGGCAAGGATAAATGAAAAGGAACCCCCATGATTCTGTTACTTCCAAGTCCATTTCTAAAGGCCAGCCAGGGATGCTGCAACATTGGTGTGCACATCATGCTGGCGACCTGGGTTTGATTCCTGGGTCGGCTCTGCAGAGACAGCACCCATTGCTCCTAAGCAGGGTCTCTCAGGTTTTTGCTCAACAACACTACTCAATGGTCAGATGTAGGCCCCATGAAAGCCAGGCTCTGGAGGCATCTACAGTTTGATGGCTGAACCAAGTTGGAAGGGGGATTTTTTTAAAAGTGCCATAACTAAACAGGGGCCTGTTCTGATTGAGCCTGAACCACAAAAAAAGGAAGAGAAAACCCAGGCCACAAAAAAGGAAACAAGTGCTCTCAGTGTGTCTGCTCCACTGATATTCTCAAGATGTTTGGTTTGTAATTACATGAAGGCCAGCAGAAATCCTGTGCTAAGATTGGTCATTAAAGGTCCAAACCCATATCAATATTTCAGTACAAAATATCAGAAAAGATTCAATCCATACCTATGCCTCAGGCTAACAGCACACCTATTATATGTTCGGGTGGTGAGAAAGACATCTGAGGCAAATTTTACCAGCTTCCTTAGGAAATAGCAATATCAAAGGGAAACAGGTTTGATATTTAAATGTCCTAAGGAACCCTCCCCTTTCAAGTTTTTAGCTCTTCCTGACTTAAAGATACTCTCACAAAAAGTTGTACTGTTGGGCAGACTGGATGGACCAAGTCTTTATCTGCCATCATTTACTATGTTATGTTTTACTTCACTATACATGGCTACTCTTATGTTCTTACATGTATATAAAAAATTGCCGAGACAATAGCAGCCAGGGCTGAAGCTTCGCAGATTCCTGCTTTTAATCACTATTTTCCTACTTGCACTAATTCAGCCTGTTCTGTGTGTTTGTTATTAATACACACGCATAGATTTTTCTATGAAATTGTACAAAACTGGACCTAACCACTACAGTCTCCAGTTCCTGTTCCATTTCAGCTGTTAATACTGTTCTAGACCGGGGCAATACTGCTAAAGCTTTACCTTGTTTTTGACCGCTGTTATCTAACTGCATCAGGGTCTCTCTATTCTGGCTCCTGACTCAGTCTAACAGGACCAATAACATTCTGCACTAAATCAAGTACTCTCTCTTTTGGAATACAAGGAATGTAATTCTTTGTTAACTTACCAATGTGTCTTTTTAAATTTATTTTTAATAAAGCGACCCTCTTTTTACAGTGAATTGAGGACCCAACACATTTTTAACCTGGAAAAGATGCTTTACAATTCTTGAGAATGAATACGAGGAAGGACACCTCTTTGACTGTACCGCTTAACTCCTCAAGTTTCTTTCTTAGCACTTCTGAGGTCTTCACAGTTTCAGATTCGATGGACTTCTGCAAAACAAAGAGAAAATTGGCTTGTCATTGAAGGAAAAAGCGTAGCTGCTGCATGAGTCATGTTACAGTGGCAGCGATTTTCAGACCCTGCTATATCTCATTATCAAGTGGTGAAACTCAGAGCAGGTGCAACTGTCCGGCCTGAATCCTACATTCAAGCAATCGGTGCCTGTTCCCAAAGGAGATCTACTCTGTTCTCAGACTATAATTAGCAAGTACTGTTAAAGAAGACTGCTGAGACTACAAATGCAGGTTAAAGTATGTGCTGTGGAATGAAACATTTGGAGTGGCAATTTCAAAGAGCCCATTTCCATGAGTAAACACAATTTTATCTGCAGAAATGTCTCCCCATATATGGGAAAATTAGGTTCTTACCTTGATAATTTCTTTTAGTCACAGCAGATGAATCCATTGATGGGTTGTATCCACCTACCAGCAGGTGGAGATAGAGAACACTGAAAGCACATGGTGTTCTAGGATGCCCAACCCCCTCTGCCTTCAGTAGTGGAGGAGTGGCCTAGTGGTTAGGGTGGTGGACTTGGTCCTGGGGAACTGAGGAACTGAGTTCGATTCCCGGCACAGGCAGCTCCTTGTGACTCTGGGCAAGTCACTTAACCCTCCATTGCCCCATGTAAGCCGCATTGAGCCTGCCATGAGTGGGATAGCGCGGGGTACAAATGTAACAAAAAAAAAAAAATAAATAAAAATAAAAATATGAAATTTCCAAAGGAGAGTGAATAAAAAGGCAATATAACAAATTTCCCTCACAGAGAACAAACGCTCCTGAACCAGGGCAATAACCAAACAAAGGAGGGACGTTATCAACCTCCCGCAATAAAAACAGCATGTAGAAACTCTGATAGCTTGTCTTCAAGTACTCCTGATGAGGCACAATGTTGTATGCAACATCTGTACAAAAACTAAAGTCAGACAGGGAGGAATCATGGATTCATCTGCTGTGACTAAAGGAAAGAAAATTATCAAGGTAAGAACCTAATTTTCCCTTCCTTGTCATCAACAGCAGATGAATCCATTAACTGATGGGATGTACCAAAGCACTCCCTAAGTAGGGTGGGAACAGGCAACTATGCGAGCAAGCACTTGCACTCCAAAACGTGCATCCTGCCATGCTGCTACATCCAGCCTGTAATGCCGCACGAAGAGAGCTGAGAAGCCCAGGTACCCGCACGACAGATCTCCTGAAGAGAAAAAAAACACCCGTTTCAGCCCACGAAGAGGACATTGCCCTCAGAGTGCGCTTTAAACGCTTCAGGCAGCGACCGCCCTGAAAGCAGATAAGCCAAAAAAATGAGTTCCTTAAGCCATCGGGCTATAATGACCTTACACGCCGGAAACCCCCGTCTTGAGAGTCACATCCTTCTCAGAAGCCCATTTTAAGAGGCTCAAACGGAGATCGCTGGAGCGCCTTTCAACACGAGCCCCAGGTTCCAAGCTGGACAAGGCAACCGCAGAGGAGGACGGAGACGAAGCGCCCCTCTGAGAAAACTGAGAATATCCGATGAGCAGCAAGGGACAATCCGGAGACATTCCCCCGGAAGCAGGCCAACGCTGCCACTTGAACTCGAAGGGAACTGTAGGCCAGGCCCTTTTGTAGCCCGTCCTGCAAAAAGTCCAGCAAGAGCGAGACTGTCGCCAGAGTCGGCAAGCTAGACTTTGGCATACACCATGCCTCAAAAGTGCGCCAGATCCGAGCATAAGTCGCAGAGGTAGACCGCCTGCCAGCCTGCAAGAGCGTGGCAATAATCTGATTAGAATAGCCCTTGTCCCTCAATTGCGCCCTCTCAAGAGCCAGACCATAAGACCAAAGCGGCAACGATCTTGCATAGTCACTGGACCCTGAACTAACAGGTTTGGAACCCGAGGCAAAGGAAGAGGCGTGTCCACCAGCATCTGCCGGAGATACGCGTACCATGGCACCTTGGCCAATCCGGGGCGATGAGAATCACAATCCTCGGTGCAGACGAATCCAAAGTAGATCTCGCCCTATCAAGGGCCAAGGAGGGAACACATACAGGAGGCCCAAAGGCCAAGGTTGAGCCAGAGCATCCAACCCTGCCGAGCGAGGATCTCTCCTTCTGCTGAAAAGTGAGGGACTTTGGCGTTTACGCTTGACGCCGTGAGATCCAAGCCTGGAGTCCCCCCATTTGGCACAAATCTGAAGAAAAACTTTGTCTACCATTTCCCATTCTGCCGGGTCCATTTGATGTCTGCTGAGGAAATCGGCTTGCACATTGCTCTGACCGGATGTGTGAGCCGCGGACAGCAGCTCTAGGTGGCGCTCGGGCCCAGTCGCAGATCTGAGACGCCTCCGCAGCCAGGGGCCCTGAACTGAGTGCCGCCCTGGTGATTGATGTAGGCCACTGCTGTCGTGTTGTCCGACAGAACTCGGACAAAAAGACCCTTCAGCGTCCTGTGGAAGGCCAGAAGAGCCTGAAATATCGCTCTCGGTTCCAAGCGATTGATGGACCATCCCGCTTCCGCAGTGGACCACAGACCCTGAGCTTTGCGTCCCCGGCAATGGGCTCCCCAGCCCGAAAGGCTGGCATCCGTTATCACCAGACACCAAAAAGGAAGAGCCAGTGGCATCCAATGCCGCAGCCTGCTGTCGGAAAGCCACCAATCCATACTGCGCTGGGCCACAGGAAGCCACCGTAGTCTGCGTTGGTATTCCTGGGAAATCGAAGACCATTGCTGAAGCAGAGCAAACTGCAGTGGTCTCATGTGAGCTTTCGCCCAGGGAACCACCTCTATGGTGGCCATCATCGATCCTAGGAACTGAACAAAGTCTGAAGCTCGAGGGCGAGACATCCGCAGGAGCAGGCGGACCTGATTCTGAATCTTGAGCCGCCTGCCTGTCGGAAGAAAAATGAACCCCAAAGCCGTGTCGAACCGGACCCCCAAATACTCGAGAGACAGAGGGGGTCAGGTGACTTTGGGCATATTGACTACCCAGCCCAGAGTCTGAAGAACTGTAACAACTCTGGCTGTGGCAATTCGACTCTCGTCTGCCGAATCCGCTCTGATGAGCCAGTCGTCGAGATAAGGGTGAACTCTGATACCCTCTCGCCTGAGAAAGGCAGCCACTACCACCATGACCTTGGAAAAAGGTCCGAGGGGCAGTCGCCAGGCCGAAAAGCAAGGCGCGAAACTGGAATTGGCTCAATACCGCAAACCGGAGAAACCGCTGATGCGGCAGCCAGATGGGAGTATACAAGTACGCTTCCTTGAGGTCCAGAGACGTGAGAAACTCTCGTGGCTGTACCGCCGCAATGACAGAGCGCAGGGTTTCCATGCGGAAGTGTCGCACTCCTAAGGCCTTGTTGACTCTGCATTAAGTCGAGGATAGGTCTGAACGACCCGCCTTTTCGAGGAACCACAAAATAGATGAAGTAGCGTCTGCAGCAATGTTTGGCGGAAGGAACCGGAACCACCGCTCCGAGCTTCAGCAACACCTGCAAGGTTCGTATACTGCTGCCCGCTTGACGGCAGTGCCGCATCGAGACTCCAAACCGCGTTTCCTACTGGGACGGCAAATTCTAGCTGGTAACCTTCTCTGATCAGGTCCAGGACCCACTGATCCGAAGTAATCTTGGTCCACTCCTCGAAAAAGAGGGAGAGACGACCCCTACTGCGAGAACTGACTAGTGGACCGGCGCCCCATCATCGTGGAGTATGCCCCTAAACTCCTGAACGTTGCCCGGACGCCGCAGCGCGTTTGTCCAAACGAAAGGAGTTCCTCTGCTGGAAACGGGTACGTTGACCAAATCCCGCAGAGCGCCCCGGGCGATACCGGCGAGCTTTGCGAGAACGTGGCCTGGAAGAGGAGGGAAAAGAAGGACTTTTGGAAGAAGGCCTCGGCCTATCCTCAGGCAACCGTTGGGACTAGAGTCCCCTAGGTCCTTAACAATCTTCTCCAATCCTCCCCAAATAAACTAAGGCCCCGAAAGGGTTACCTCACCAGCCTTTGTTTAGAGGCCACGTCAGCCGCCCAATGCCGGAGCCAAAGAAGCGGCTGGCAGCAACCGCCATAGACATCTGCTTAGCCGAAGCTCTGACCAGATCATAAAGGGCGTCAGCACAAAAGACAGGGCAGACTCCAGACGCGGGCCGATCTCAGCGAGGGAACCTGCTCCATCGGTGGCTGCTCAACCGCCTGCTGCAACCAGGAAAGAAGGCCCGGGCTGCATAGGAACTGCAAATAGCCGCCCGTAAGGAAAGGCCCGAGATATCAAAGGACCGCTTCAGCGCGGATTCCACTACTACTACTATTTAGCATTTCTATAGCGCTACAAGGCATACGCAGCGCTGCACAAACATAGAAGACAGACAGTCCCTGCTCAAAGAGCTTACAATCTAATAGACAAAAATAAATAAAGTAAGCAAATCAAATCAATTAATGTGAACGGGAAGAAGAGAGGAGGGTAGATGGAGGCGAGTGGTTACAAGTGGTTACGAGTCAAAAGCAATGTAAAGAGGTGGGCTTTCAGTCTAGATTTAAAGGTGGCCAAGGATGGGGCAAGACGTAGGGGCTCAGGAAGTTATTCGAGGCGTAGGGTGCAGCGAGACAGAAGGCGCGAAGTCTGGAGTTGGCAGTAGTGGAGAAGGGAACAGATAAGAAGGATTTATCCATGGAGCGAAGTGCACGGGAAGGGGTGTAGGGAAGGACGAGTGTGGAGAGATACTGGGGAGCAGCATAGTGAATACATTTATAGGTTAGTAGAAGAAGTTTGAACAGGATGCGAAAACGGATAGGGAGCCAGTGAAGGGTCTTGAGGAGAGGGGTAGTATGAGTAAAGCGACCCTGGCGGAAGATGAGACGGGCAGCAGAGTTTTGAACCGACTGGAGAGGGGAGAGGTGACTAAGTGGGAGGCCAGCAAGAAGCAGATTGCAGTAGTCTAAAACGAGAGGTGACAAGGGTGTGGATGAGGTTTTGGTAGAGTGCTCGGAAAGAAAGGGGCGGATTTTACGGATGTTGTAAAGAAAGAAACGACAGGTCTTGGCGTCTGCTGGATATGAGCAGAGAAGGAGAGAGAAGAGTCAAAGATGACCCCAAGGTTTCGAGCTGAGGAGACAGGGAGAATGAGAGAGCCATCAACAGAAATAGAAAACGGGGGAGCAGAGAGTGTGGTTTGGGGGGGAAAATGAGAAGCTCGGTTTTGGTCATATTTAATTTCAGGTGGCGTTGAGACATCCAGGACAGCAATGTCAGACAAGCACGCTGAAACTTGTGGTTTGGATGCAAGGTGAGATATCAGGGGTAGAAAGGTAGATTTGGGAGTCATCAGCATAGAGATGGTAGGAAGAAGTGTAGATAGAAAAGAGGAGGGGACCAAGAACAGAACCCTGAGGTACGCCGACAGGCAGAGGGATAGAAGTAGAAGAGGATCCACCAGAGTGAACACTAAAGGTGCGGAGGGAGAGGTAGGAAGAGAACCAGGAAAGGACAGAGCCCTGGAATCAAGTGAGGACAGTGGTATCGAGAAGTATGCTGTGATCGACAGTGTCAAAAGCAGCGGAAAGATCAAGAAGAATGAGGATGGAATAGTGACCTCTGGATTTAGCCAGTAATAGTTCATTGGAGAGTTTAGTAGCGCAGTTTCGGTTGAGTGGAGAGGGCGAAAACCATTGTAGTGGGTCAAGAATAGCATGTGAGGAGAGAAAATCAAGGCAGCGGTGGTGAACAGCACGCTCAAGTAATTTGGAGAGAAAGGAAGGAGGGAGATGGGTCGTAATTAGAGGGACAAGTAGGGTCAAGGTGAAGGCTTCTTAAGGAGAGGTGTGACCACAGCATGTTAAGGCAGCAGGGACAGTTGCAGTGGAAAGTGAGAGGTGAGAATGTGACAGATAAAAGGAATAAGAGTAGGAGAGATGGCATTAAGAAGGTGGGTGGGAATGGGATCAGAGGAACAGGTGGTACATTTTGAGGAAGAAGGAGAAGTGTAGTTTCCTCATAGTAACTTCAGGAAAGGAGGAAAGGGAATGAGGGGAAGGAGAGAGGGGGACGGACTAGTGGAGGGAGAGGTGGTGAGGTAGAGAAAGCAAGGTTTATCTTTTGAACCTTGTTGTGAAAGATTCAGCAAGGGTCTGAGGAGATAATGAAGTGGGAGTTGGGGGAGGAGGCACCTTGAGGAGAGAGTTCAATGTGGTGAAGAGAAGTCGAGGATTAGAGCCAAGAGAGTTGGTCAGTTGGATATAATAATCCTGTTTGGCACGTAAAAGAGCAGATTGGAAGGAGGTCAGCATGAACTTAAAGTGTAAGAAATCAGCAAGGGCCCGAGATTTCCGCCAGAGGTGTTCGGCGGAGCGGGTACAGGAACGTAGGTAGCGGATATTAGAAGTCAGCCAGGTTGGGGTTTTGTACGCCTTACAGGGCGGGTCATCAAAGGTGCAAGAGTGTCTAAGGCAGAGGATAGAGTATTGTTGTAAGAAGAAACAGCCTTGTTGACAGACGTGGATGGTGCCACAGTAGAGAGGAGGTTTGAAACATGGGAGGATAGAGATGAAGGGTCAATATCATGAAGATTCCTAGATAAATTAGATAGGATAGGACGAACTGGGAGGGGGGAGATTTAAGTGTGAAAGTTATAAGATGTGATCAGAGGAGGGTTGATCAGAGCAAGGAAACTAGAAGGTGAACAGTTGGATTCCAGCCACCGGTCCTGCATATCTTTCAAAGCGACCCCTCCCTCCACCGGAAGAGTAGTCATTTTAGTCACAGCCGTGACTCAAGCATCCACTTTAGGCATCCCAAAGAGGGTCAACTGACTTTCCCTCAGGGGGTAAAAGTGACACATAGCCCTGGCACATTCAAGGGACCCTCAGGGTCAGACCATTGAGCTGAAATAAGCTCTTGGATGGAAGCATGCACGGAAAAAGCCCGAGAAGGCTTCTTAGTGCTAGTCTTAGACGCCAGAGGGTGGTGGTGAATGGAATTCGCTCGGAGGAGGGAAAGGTGAGTAGTGGAGTGCCTCAGGGATCGGTGCTGGGGCCGATTCTGTTCAATATATTGGTGAGTGACATTGCCGAAGGGTTAGAAGGTAAAGTTTGCCTATTTGCGGATGATACTAAGATCTGTAACAGAGTGGACACCCGGGAGGGAGTGGAAAACATGAAAAAGGATCTGAGGAAGCTAGAAGAATGGTCTAAGGTTTGGCAATTAAAATTCAATGCGAAGAAATGCAAAGTGATGCACTTAGGAAATAGAAATCCACGGGAGACGTATGTGTTAGGCGGGGAGAGTCTGATAGGTACGGGCGGAGAGAGGGATCTTGGGGTGATAGTATCTGAGGATTTGAAGGCGACGAAACAGTGTGACCAAGGCGGTGGCCGTAGCTAGAAGGTTTTTAGGCTGTATAGAGAGAGGTGTGACCAGCAGAAGAAAGGGGGGTGTTGATGCCCCTGTATAAGTCGTTGGTGAGGCCCCACCTGGAGTATTGTGTTAAGTTTTGGAGCCGTATCTTGTTAAGGATGTAAAAAGAATTGAAGCGGTGCAAAGAAAAGCTACAGAATGGTATGGGATTTGCGTTACAAGACGTATGAGGAGAGACTTGCTGAACTAAACATGTATAGTCTGGAGGAAAGGAGAAACAGGGGTGATATGATACAGACGTTCAAATATTTGAAAGGTATTAATCTGCAAACGAACCTTTTCCAGAGATGGGAAGGTGGTAGAACGAGAGGACATGAAATGAGATTGAAGGGGGGCAGACAAGAAAAATGTCAGGAAGTATTTTTTCACGGAGAGAGTAGTGGATGCTTGGAATGCCCTCCCGCGGGAGGTGGTGGAAATGAAAACGGTAACGGAATTCAAACATGCGTGGGATAAGCATAAAGGAATCCTGTGCCGAAGGAATGGATCCTCAGGAGCTTAGTCAAGATCGGGAGGCGGGGCTGGTGGTTGGGAGGCGGGGATAGTGCTGGACAGACTTATACGGTCTGTGCCAGAGCCGGGGGTGGAAAGCGGGACTGGGGGGTGGGAGGCGGGGAGAGTGCTGGACAGACTTGTACGGTCCTGTGCCAGAGCCAGTGGTTGGGAGGCAGGGCTGGTGGTTGGGAGGCAAGGATAGTGCTGGGCAGACTTATACGGTCTGTGCCAGAGCCGGTGGTTGGGAGGCGGGGATAGGGCTGGGCAGACTATACGGTCTGTGCCCTGAAGAGCACAGGTACAAATCAAAGTAGGGTATAAACAAAAAGTAGCAAATATGAGTTATCTTGTTGGGCAGACGGGATGGACCGTGCAGTGCTTTTTCTGCCGTCATCTACTATGTTAGTCATCCTAGGATTAACAGAAGAGGCAGCGCCCTCGTCAGGATCTTCAATACCTGTAAGGCATCAGAAATGAGAGCTGGCAGCTTTGTCGCGGTGGAAAATCCAAACCGTTTTAGGGTCATCCAACTCCTGTGGCAAGCAGCCATCCTCATCTGAATCATCAGTCCCGTGAGGGCCTGCCAGACCCCTCCGACTCCCCGAAACTAGACCACGGGGGACAACAGAGTAAAGAGTCCCCCTCAGACGTGGTATTCACTCATCTACGCTTAGCGTCAGCCAAAAGCTCGGGGGAAGAAATAAAGTCTCCAGCAGACTCTGGCTATAAAGAACCGAGGCAACCCAGACCGACAGGAATTGTCAGGAGCCTCAAGCAGTGCTCTTTTAACATCTTTAGCCTGGAGAAAAGGCGGCTGAGGGGTGATATGATAGAGGGTGTACAAAATAATGAGTGGGGTAGAGCAGACAGATGTGAAGCGTTTGTTTACGCTTTCTAACAATAATAGAACCAGGGGACACAAGATGAAATTAGAATGTGGTAGGTTTTAAAACAAATTGGAGAAAGTTTTCTTTACTCAGCGCGTGGTTAGACTCTGAACTCATTGCCGGAGAAGGTAGTGACGGCAGCTGGCCTTGCTGAGTTTAAAGGGGGTCTGGACAGATTCCTGAAGGAAAAGTCCATTGATCGTTATTAAATTGTTGGGGTTTTGCCAGGTTTCTTGGGGCTGTCGGAGACGGAGTGCTGGGCGTGATGGACCTTTGGTCTTTTCCCAGCGTGGCAGTGCTAATGTACTTATGTAACATAAAAGCCTTATGCATCAGCAGCACAAATTCAGGGAGAAAACTCACTCTGTACATCCGTCCCCACATTGGGGAAGTGGAGGCAAAGCTCCTCTAGAAACCTCGAAACGAGGCGTCCCCCTGCACTCAGACCCCTACGCAACTGCGAGGGTCGAGTCATGCGGCGCCTCCAAGATGGCGGCCGCTGCCAACTCCGGCGGGCGGGAAGAATCACCGCCCGCCATGCTCGTGCCAGCATTAGCATCTTGGCAGCATGTGCTGCAAAGCCCTGCTGCTGACCTGCGTTTCCCACAGTGGGAACAGCACTTAAACCCCTTCAGCAGCCATCAAATACAGAAAACAAAATGGTGCCTTTGCGCCAAACTTACCCCGCACAGAGAGCTGTTAGCGGGAACCTCCCGGAGGAGCTGGGCACCACTCTCACCTCAGGAGACCGAGTCAACGAGCTGCGGTCAAGCTGCACCGAACCAGGAGCTCAGGAGAAACCTCTCTCTGTTTTGTTTTTTTTTTTACTGTGAGGAAAGTAAGAGGCAGGCAGCCACAGAGGAACTCCAGGAGGAGGGGGAGTGGGGTAAGGCAGGGACAGGGAAAACCAAGTATACCTTTAAAGTGGGCACCACCAGCCACAACACCCCTGCTCTACTGGCAAAGCACAGGAGCCACCCCAGGCAGAAATCCAGGAGTTGAGAGCGACGTCCACACCTGCTGGGAGACAGAGTTATACTGAAGGCAGAGGGGGGTTGGGCGTTGTAGAATACCATGTGCTTTCAGTGTCCTCGATCTCCACCTGCTGGTAGGTGGATACAACCCATCAGTTAATGGATTCATCTGTTGTTGATGACAGGAATGTCATGCTGTACACACTAGCCCACTAGTAATACTAAAGAGGAATAACAAAATGCCTGTAACATTAAATGGGGAGACAGAGAAGGAGACCTGCAAGGCTAAAATTAGTGGCTAGTGCTAAAAGTTTTTCATATCAGTGAAGAGTCAAAGGAGTTCTTCCCTGATGCATGCACTGCTAAATGGAGACCTGCCCATCTCCAGGTATCATTTATGTGCACTGCCAAGAAAGTTTGTGCTTTCCCCAGACTGTATTCAGCATATAATGTTAAAGGACGACTGGCCCTTTCCCAGACTATATGTAGCACTACGGATTGATCTTTGCTCAGGCTGGATTCAGTGTGCATCAGGCTTGCAAATCAGTGTTTATAGTGTTTGAGGAAAAACAGGTTGAAATCCTATACTCTTAAAAGAAACTTGCTGGCAGAAAGACAATGAGACATCCATCAAGTCCAACCTCCTTCAGAACGCTCAATATTAAATCCAGGGTGCTGGCATACGAGAAGGATGACAGTACCAATAAGAAGATTAGGGACGAGGGACAGCAATGTGACTGTAAGCTTTTAATCACGTGTTACCACTTTAGCAATAATTTCTCATTTCAGCCCTCCAGTACAGTCACTATTTGACCATACTCATGCCCAGCTGTTCTACAACCAAATTCCAGCAGACACAGGGAGCTGAATATCACAAAGATGTCCACAAGAGGCACCGTATAAACATGCATACACAGTAATGGTATACTTACATATTTCCTCCGTGCTTGCTGCAAAGCATCAGATTCCTCTAGTTTTTTGCTTCTTCTCTGAATTTTTTTATGCTTTCTTTCATCTCTTTATTCTTGGAAAGCTCCTGCTTGATGTTGTCCAGGAATCCCGATAGAAATCCTTTCCTTCCTTCAGATGCATAATATCGGAACTGAAAAAAAAAAAACCCCACCGATGATCCTTTTTTTTTATTATTACATTGTACCCCGCGCTTTCCCACTCATAGCAGGTTCAATGCGGCTTACATATTATATTCAGGTACAGGTACTTATTTGTACCTGAATTAGAAGCAACAGTTAAGTTCTTTACAGAAAGCTATAGGGTAGCATGGATCTCCAACACGTAAGAAGAGTTAGGAGAGAGCTTCCCAATCCTGTCCTAGGGACTTCACAGCCAGTCGGGTTTTCAGGTTATTTACAACAAGACGCAAATTCTCTCCTATATGTTCACTTAAACCCTGACTAGCTGTAAGGTCCCCAGGACAGGATTGAAGTCTTGAGTAGGATAATCCCAGCACAACAGCCATGAGACGCAAACTGATCTGGTCTTGCAATCCAGAGGTGGCCAGTTCAAAATCCCACTGCTGCTCCTTGTGTCTTGGCAAGTCACTTAACCCTCCATTGCCTCAGGTACAAATGTAGATGTGAGCCTCCTGGACAGAGAAATATCCAGTGTACCTGAATGTAACTCCCTTGAGCTACTACTGAAAAAGGTGTGAGCAAAATCTAAATAAATAATAAATAATAATACTTGTGATACAATAATTCACTGTTCTATTCTACAACTGGTTTAAATTGATAGCCATTTTGTAATGGTTCAATTTCTGATACTGCTGTCATGGCATTCCAGGACCAATGTAAAAAATAATTCCAGACCTGCTAGGCTTCATTGACAGAGGGTGGGTAGTTCACACTAGATGGACTCTGTAAACATTAGACAGAGACTGGTGTGGAACAGTCTGCTTTTAAAGCAAAATTTCTTTTTGTCCTGCTAGATCTGAGGCTCTCAACCCTCAATCCTTGGGACACAACCAGCCAGTCAAGATTTTCAAGATACCCACAATAGCTACCCATGAGAAACCGAAACCCTACCACCCTTGTATGCAAATTCTCATTATATTCATGGTGGATATCTTGAAAACCAGACTGGCTTGGTATATCCTGAGGACTGGGTTCAGAATCCGTGGGCTAGACTAGTCCAGACAAGTGGGTTATATCCCCATCAGCAGGTGGAAGTAGAAAGGATGACACTTAAAAGTAAAATCACCAGTACAAGTAGTGGTGCAGTGTGGAACTTAATATTTCCTCCAGCAGATGGTACAGGTTGGACTGGTGCAGCTAGATTCTTCTTTTTAAGGACTCCCTCCTATGGTCAGGGCCCAGAATCTATTGTCCTCCCTGGTCAAGTTAGAGAAGCTTTTCTTGCCCTGTCACTCTGACCCTTTACCTGTGGGTTTGCGCTTTAAGGAGTGGCGGCATAGGTTGTACAGGACCCTTGCCAGCAGGAACACTGGGCCTATATGTCCGCCTCCCTTTAAATCTCATTGGATAAAGACCGCACCACCCCCCAAAAAAAAAAAAAACCAACAAAAAAACCCCCACACTTCAGAGGCTGTGGGCTTCCACAGAGGCAGAACGGGACAGATGATCCCAGTCAGGTGGTGGTGGGAGGGGGGTCAGAGTTTCTGTGAGAGAGGTCAATGGCATGATTCCTAAGTGCTGTGGGGCCTGCAGTAACTGCCAGCTTTCCAGACCTGCTGGCTCGCTGTGCCCCAGTTGTGGTGGTGTTGGATGTATCAGTCAGCTCAGAAGCATTTTTAAAATCTGAGGTCTTGCAGTTCTTGCTACTGGTGCTACTTTCTTTGTGTGTTCTTATCAGGTCGGAAATATATTACAAGGACCTATCCTATTGGAAACCTTTAGTGCAAGTTGGACAGAAGGGAAAATGGTAAAACTAGAGGACATGAATTGAGATTGCAGGGTAGCAGACTTAGGAGAATGAGCATCTCAGTCCCCAGTGGAGGTCACAGCAAGCCCTGCTCCTGGCTCCATCACCCTTCGAGAACGCTGGCTTAGAGAATGAGGCTGTCAGCCTTTTGTCACCAGGGTGCTCAGAACCTCGAGAATCTAGGGAGCTCTTTCCAAGTGAGAAGGGTGGATCTCTGACAGTGTGGCTTTTCTGACAGGAGGAGCTGCTTGCCCTAAATGTAGGTAATGATAGCCCGCCAGCTGACTCCGGAGAGGTCCACAGATGGGGACCCCATCATCCTGGCTCTACCCATTTCCCAGAGGGGACTTGGAGAAACTGTTCTCCCTTCCCAAGTTCGACACACTGTTCATGGCAGTGATCCCCATGACAGGAAGGTGGAGATGCTCCAGAAGCAGGGCTTTCAAGGAAACTGCACTTGTGTAGGCAGTCATTTGTGATGGCTATGATATTACAGCAGTCCTTCACTGGGTGCAACAGCAGTAGCTTCCCACCTCCCCAGAGATGGCTCAGCTGGGAAAAAGAAATGGAATTCCTGACTAATGTGCTCTAGTTTGCATCAGTTCGAAGGACAGTGGCTCTGGAATTGGGTGTGGATTTCAGCCTCTAAGATGCATCTAAGCAGCTGCCCTTGAACGCTTTCCATTCAGTAAAGAACTTGTGGGGGGTGTGGGGGGGGTGGGGAGGTGGGGGGGGAAGACATGGCTACAAGCACCTACTGAGGACAAGGCACTCGGTAGTAAAAGTCAGCTCTGGAACTGGGGCTGCTTTCATTCCTTAAGAAAGGCAGCCAGGGGAAGCCTGGCCCCAAAGGCAAAAGATCCCAATAAAAGGTCAGGTGGAAAACACTTCCCTCTTTCTGCAGAAGTGGACCCTTAATTACCTCGGTCTCACTGTATTTTTATTTATTTGTAGTATTTATACCCCACTCTTTCCCGCTAATAGCAGGTCAGTGCGGCTTACAGAGTATGGAACAAGGTATCAGAGAGACAATACGAAGTATGTAGCAATGTATCACAGAGATAATACAAAGTATGATATAATGTATCACGGAGATAACAGCTGTATAGAGTGGGACAATAGTGAAAGATGTGGGGAAAGGATTGGGATGTGGGCAGTCTTGGTGTTATGGACTGGATACTAGAATTAAGTAGGGTCGTTTGGGTAGGCTTGTTTAAAGAGGTAAGTCTTCAGCAGCTTACAACAAAAAATATCAATTATTTGTTGTAATTGATATTATAAATTGCTTTATGCCTCAGTTGTGCTAAGCAGCATATAAAATTAATAAATCAAACCAAACCAGCGGGTCTTGAGAGTTTATGGACCCCATTTCAGACACCTTTATGGTATCCCCTCTGCAGCAGCCCCATCAAATGAAGGGTAGTGGGAGGATATCCTCCTCTGTCTGCTTCAGCCGGGTGCTGTGGAGCCCATGCCAACTAAGCAGCAGTCCCTAGGGTGTTATTCATTTATTTGTGGTCCCCACAAAAGCAGAATTCTTTCATCCAATCCCTGATCTAAAAGGGGTTAATGCTTTATTCTGGGTTCTGTGCTTCCATATGGAGATGTTACACTCCATTATAGCCTCAGCGTATCCAGGCACGTTTGACCTTCTAGGGACCTGGCTAAGGCGTATTTCACATCCCCATCCAGGAGGTGCACAAGCGTTATTGCGCTTCTGTTTTCTAGGTCATCTGGTAGACTGGCCCCTTCTACTTTGGAGGGGGCAGAGCCTGCTGACTCAGGGGCTCATTGTGATGAAAGATCCAGATTCCTTTTGATTTAGATCCTGGCCCTTAAGGTACCACATGAAGTGCAGAGGTTACCCAGCAGCAATGAAGATGCAGTTGATGTCACACAAGTCTTACATCTGTAGTGTATGTCAGGATATGGAAAACCTTTCAGTCATGGAGTATTTTTTTTGGGGTGGGGGGGCTCTTCTTTCCATGGAAGGCGAACCTGTCTGCCATACTGTTCTTTCTTCAAGAAAGGTTTGACCAGGGTTTGGGACTCAGCTCCCTGCAGGTTCAGGTTGGCGGCTGTGTCTTGTTTCAGAGGTTCAGTGGGAGGTAAGTCTTTGGCAGCCCAGCCATACATGGTCCAGTTTTAAGGGGAGTTAAGCATCTTCATCTTCTTGGGATTTGAACTTAGTCTTGTGGGCCTTATCAAGTCTTCCTTTTGAACCCTTGAAAAACATCCTTGAAGGAGGCAATGTCCTTCTGTGGATTAGGAATTGATTACTGGACAGAAAACGAGGGTAGGTTTAAGTGGCTATTTTTCTTAATGACGGAGAGTGAATAGTGGAGTGCCACAGGGATCTGTACTGGGACCGGTGTAAATAATCTAGAAAACAAAACGACAAGTGGAGAGACCAAATTTGCAGATGACAAAACTATTCAAAGTTGTCAAAACACATGTGGATTGTGAAAAATTGCAGAAAGACCTTATGAAACTGGAAGACTGGACATCTAAATAGCAGATGAAATTTAATGTGGACAATGCAGAGAGATACACATTGGGAAGAAAAATTTGAATCATAGTTACCTGATGATAGGGTCCACCTTAGAAGTCAGCACCCAAGAAAAAGATCTAGGTATCATTGTAGACAATACACCAAAATCTTCTGCCCATTGTGCAGCTTGGTTGCTGCCAAAAAAGCAAACAGGATGCTGGGAATTATTAGGAAAGGATGCAAAATAAGACCAAGATTACAATGCCTCTGTAGCACACCTTGAGTAATATGTTCAATTCTGGTCGCCATATCTCAAAAAAGATGTAGCGGAATTAGAAATGGTTCAAAGAAGAGCAACCAAAATGATAAAGGGGATGAAACTTAGGTAGTTTGGAAAAGAATGGTCTATAAAATACTGAGTGGTGTAGAACAGGTAGAAGTGAATTGATTTTTCACTCTTTCAAAAAGTATAAATACCAGGGGACACTCAATGAAATTGCATGGAAATACTTTTAAAACAAATAGGAGGAAATATTCACTCAAAGAATACTTAAGCTCTGGAACTCGCTGCCAGAGGATGTGGTAACAGCGGTTAGCAAACAGCGGTTAGCATATCTGGGTTTAAATAAAGTTTGGACAGGTTTCTGGAGGAAAAGTCCATAGTTTGTTATTGAGATGGACATGGGGGAAGCCACTGTTTGCCCTAGGATTGGTAGCATGAAATGTTACTACTAATTGGGTTTCTACCAGGTACTTGTGACCTGGATTGGTCACTGTTGAAAGCAGGATACTGGGCTAGATGGACCATTGGTCTGACCTAGTATGGCTATTCTTATCGCTCTCCCTTGAAGCCAGCCTTTTTGGTGGCCATTTGTGCTGTGTGCTGGATTTCTGAGCTGCAGGCCCTCATACTTGGAGGATTCAGTTTCTATTTGCACAGTGTCTTCTTTGTTACCAAAGGTGGTTTCCCCCTTCCCTTCCGCGTGAATCAGGTGATTTTGCTGCCTACATTTGCTCAGTCTCTAAAGCCAGGTTCTGATCATACACTCCATAAACTTGATGTGCTGCTTCATGGTTCTCATAAAGAGGCGTCCACATCGATAGCTGCTAGATCAAGGCTGCGATAGAGGCGGCCTGTATTTTGGCTCAGAACGTGGTCCCAAGTGGCCTTTGGGTGCATTTGACAAGGGCTCAGACAACATCCTGTGCACAAGTTCAGGCAATGTCTCCAGAGGATATTTGCAGGATTGCGACTTGGTCCTTCCTGTATTATTTTGTGAAGAACAAGATTAATGTTTGAGCTAGAGGTCATAGTACCTTGGCAGAGCAGTTGTGCCTTGTTTTCCTCCCACCACAGGGAAAAAACAAAAACAAAAAATTTTTATACATCCCATTGGTATGGACTGGTCTAACAGGATGAAAAGGAAAGTGGATTTAATCACACCCATTAACTTTCTTTAGTCGTGCTAGACTAGTTCAAAATCCTGACCTAGAAAAAATGGGTTTAGGAATTGTGATTGTGGCTGTGATGAGGACTGGAGTTCCATTTCTCTTTGCTGCTCAATTCTTCTAATTGCTGGATTTCCTTGGGTGGTTGAATGCGCCCCTTGGGATTTCATTCTGCTTGGGCAAGAGCATACTAACAGTTCCAGACTGCACTCCTTATATCGGTGGTGTCACTATAAAGTGTCTTCTTCTCTGCCTCCCTCTGGTCAGGAACATAACTCACTGAGGGCAAGATGCATCACCA